>NW_027311890.1:1940000-2030000 GCF_040954645.1 Diabrotica undecimpunctata | reverse complement strand
GTGAAGAGTGTATGTGTGTAAGTGTGTGTGTTTGTGTGTGTGCGTGTGTGAGTGTGTGTGTGTCCGGTCGGCTCGCAGAGATAAGAACACAACCGTGGCAAAAAGGCCCTGCCTGTCGTAAGAGGCGACTAATGGGTAGGAGTCGAGAGGTGAAGAGTGTATTTGTGTGTGTGTATGTGTGCGTATGTGTGCGTGTGTGCGTGCGTGTGTGTGTGAGTGTGTATGTGTCCGTTCGGCTTGCAGAGATAAGAATACGGCCGAGGCAAGAAGGCCCTGCCTGTCGTAAGTGGCGACTAATTGGTAGGAGTCGAGAGGTGAAGAGTGTATGTGTGTGTGTGCGTGTGTGCATGTGTGTGCGTGTGTTCGTGCGTGTGTGTGTGAGTGTGTGTGTGTCCGTTCGGCTTGCAGAGATAAGAATACGGCCGAGACAAGAAGGCCCTGCCTGTCGTAAGTGGCGACTAATTGGTAGGAGTCGAGAGGTGAAGAGTGTATGTGTGTGTGTGCGTGTGTGCGTGTGTGTGCGTGTGTGCGTGCGTGTGTGTGTGAGTGTGTGTGTATCCGTTCGGCTTGCAGAGATAAGAATACGGCCGAGGCAAAAAGGCCCTGCCTGTCGTAAGCGGCGACTAATGCGTAGGAGTCGAGAGGTGAAGAGTGTATGTGTGTAAGTGCGTGTGTTTGTGTGTGTGCGTGTGTGAGTGTGTGTGTGTCCGGTCGGCTCGCAGAGATAAGAAAACGGCCGTGGCAAGAAGGCCCTGCCTGTCGTAAGAGGCGGCTAATGGGTAGGAGTCGAGAGGTGAAGAGTGTATGTGTGTGTGTGTGTGTGAGTGTGCGGGTGTGTGCGTGTGTGAGTGTGTGTGTGTATTTGTGTTTGTGAGTGTGTGTGTGTCCAGTCGGCTCGCAGAGATAAGAACACGGCCGTGGCAAGAAGGCCCTGCCTGTCGTAAGAGGCGACTAATGGGTAGGAGTCGAGAGGTGAAGAGTGTATGTGTGTGTGAGTGTGCGTGTGTGCGTGTGTGTGCGTGTGTGAGTGTGTGTGTGTATTTGTGTGTGTGAGAGTGTGTGTCCAGTCGGCCCGCAGAGATAAGAACACGGCCGTGGCAAGAAGGCCCTGCCTGTCGTAAGAGGCGACTAATGCGTAGGAGTCGAGTGGTGAAGAGTGTATATGTGTGTGCGTATGTGCGTGTGTGTGCGTGTGAGAGTGTGTATGTGTGTGTGTCCGTTCGGCTTGCAGAGATAAGAGCACGACCGAGGCAAGAAGGCCCTGCCTATTCGTAAGAGGCGACTAATAGGTAGGAGTCGAGAGGTGAAGAATGTATGTGTGTGTGCGTGTGTGTGTGTTTGTGTGTGTGTGAGTGTATGTGTGTGTGCGTGTGTGCGTGCGTGTGTGAGTATGTGTGTGTGTATGTGTGTGTGTATCCCTTCGGCTCGCAGAGATAAGAATACGTCCGTGGCAGGAAGGCCATGCTTGCTGTAAGGAGCGACTAATTGGTAGGAGTCTAGAGGTAAAGCGTGCATGTGTGTGTGTGTGTGTATGTGTGCAAGTGTGTGTGTGTGTGTCCGTTCGGCTCGCAGAGATAGGTATACGTACGTGGCAAGAAGGCCCTGCCTGTCTTAAGAGGCGACTAATGGATAGGAGTCGAGAGGTGGAGAGTGGGTGCGTGTGCGTGTGCGTGTGTGTGCATATGTAAGTGTGTGTGTATGTGTGTGTTTCTGTTTGGCTTGCAGAGATAAGATTACGGCCGAGGCAAGAAGGCCCTGCCTCTTGTAATGGGCGACTAATAAGTAGGAGTCGAGAGGTGAAGAGTGTATGTGTGTGTGTGCGTGTGTGCGTGTGTGTGTGCGTGTGTGAGTATGTGTGTGTGTCCGTTCGGCTTGCAGAGATAAGAACACGGCCAAGGCAAGAAGGCCCTGCCTGTCGTAAGAGGCGACTAATAGGTAGGAGTCGAGAGGTGAAGAATGTATGTGTGTGTGCGTGTGTGCGTGTTTGTGTGTGTGTGAGTGTATGTGTGAGTGCGTGTGTGCGTGCGTGTGTGCGTGTGTGAGTATGTGTGTGTGTTAGTTCGGCTTGCAGAAATAAGAACACGACCGAGGCAAGAAGGCCCTGCCTATCGTAAGAGGCGGCTAATAGGTAGGAGTCGAGAGGTGAAGAGTGTATGTGTGTGTGTGTGTGTGTGTGTGTGTGTGTGTGTGTGTGTGTGTGTGTGTGTGTGTGTGAGTATGTGTGTGTGTCCGTTCGGCTTGCAGAGATAAGAACACGGCCAAGGCAAGAAGGCCCTGCCTGTCGTAAGAGGCGGCTAATAGGTAGGAGTCGAGAGGTGAAGAGTGTATGTGTGTGTGTGTGTGTGTGTGTGTGTGTGTGTGTGTGTGTGTGTGAGTATGTGTGTGTGTCCGTTCGGCTTGCAGAGATAAGAACACGGCCAAGGCAAGAAGGCCCTGCCTGTCGTAAGAGGCGACTAATAGGTAGGAGTCGAGAGGTGAAGAATGTATGTGTGTGTGCGTGTGTGCGTGTTTGTGTGTGTGTGAGTGTATGTGTGTGTGCGTGTGTGCGTGTGTGAGTATGTGTGTGTGTCCGTTCGTCTTGCAGAGATAAGAACACAGCCGAGGCAAGAAGGCCCTGCCTGTCGTGAGAGGCGAGTAATAGGTATGTGTGTGAGTGTCAGTGTGTGTGTGTGTCCGGTCGGCTCGCAGAGATGAGAACACGGCCGTGGCAAGAAGGCACTGCCTGTCGTTAAGAGGCGACTAATGGGTAGGAGTCGAGAGGTGAAGGGTGTATGTGTGTGTGTGTGCGTGTGTGCGTGTGTGTGCGTGTGTGTGTGTATGTGTGTGTGTCTGTTTGGCTTGCAGAGATAAGAATACGGCCAAGGCAAGAAGGCCCTGCCTCTTGTAAAGGGCGACTAATAAGTAGGAGTCGAGAGGTGAAGAGTGTATGTGTGTATGCATGTGTGCGTGTGTGTGCGTGTGTGTGCATATGTAAGTGTGTGTGTATGTGTGTGTTTCTGTTTGGCTTGCAGAGATAAGATTACGGCCGAGGCAAGAAGGCCCTGCCTCTTGTAATGGGCGACTAATAAGTAGGAGTCGAGAGGTGAAGAGTGTATGTGTGTGTGTGCGTGTGTGCGTGTGTGTGTGCGTGTGTGAGTATGTGTGTGTGTTAGTTCGGCTTGCAGAGATAAGAGCACGACCGAGGCAAGAAAGCCCTGCCTATCGTAAGAGGCGACTAATAGGTAGGAGTCGAGAGGTGAAGAGTGTATGTGTGTGTGCGTGTGTGCGTGTGTGTGCGTGTGAGCGTGCGTGTGTGTGTGAGTGTGTGTGTGTCCGTTCGGCTTGCAGAGATAAGAATACGGCCGAGGCAAGAAGGCCCTGCCTGTCGTAAGTGGCGACTAATTGGTAGGAGTCGAGAGGTGAAGAGAGTATGTGTGTGTGCGTGTGTGCGTGTGTGTGCGTTTGTGCGTGCGTGTGTGTGTGAGTGTGTGTGTGTCCGTTCGGCTTGCAGAGATAAGAATACGGCCGAGGCAAGAACGCCCTGCCTGTCGTAAGCGGCGACTAATGCGTAGGAGTCGAGAGGTGAAGATTGTATGTGTGTAAGTGCGTGTGTTTGTGTGTGTGCGTGTGTGAGTGTGTGTGTGTCCGGTCGGCTCGCAGAGATAAGAACACGGCCGTGGCAAGAAGGCCCTGCCTGTTGTAAGAGGCGGCTAATGGGTAGGAGTCGAGAGGTGAAGAGTGTATGTGTGTGTGAGTGTGCGGGTGTGTGCGTGTGTAAGTGTGTGTGTGTATTTGTGTGTGTGAGTGTGTGTGTGTCCAGTCGGCTCGCAGAGATAAGAACACGGCCGTGGCAAGAAGGCCCTGCCTGTCGTGAGAGGCGACTAATGGGTAGGAGTCGAGAGGTGAAGAGTGTATGTGTGTGTGAGTGTGCGTGTGTGCGTGTGTGTGCGTGTGTGAGTGTGTGTGTGTATTTGTGTGTGTGAGTGTGTGTGTCTAGTTGGCCTGCAGAGATAAGAACACGGCCGTGGCAAGAAGGCCATGCCTGTCGTAAGAGGCGACTAATAAGTAGGAGTCAATTGGTGAAGAGTGTATATGTGTGTGCGTATGTGCGTGTGTGTGCGTGTGAGAGTGTGTATGTGTGTGTGTGTCCGTTCGGCTTGCAGAGATAAGAGCACGACCGAGGCAAGAAGGCCCTGCCTATTCGTAAGAGGCGACTAATAGGTAGGAGTCGAGAGGTGAAGAATGTATGTGTGTGTGCGTGTGTGCGTATTTGTGTGTGTGTGAGTGTATGTGTGTGTGCGTGTGTGCGTGCGTGTGTGAGAATGTGTGTGTGTGTATGTGTGTATGTATGTGTGTGTGTATCCCTTCGGCTCGCAGAGATAAAAATACGTCCGTGGCAGGAAGGCCATGCTTGCTGTAAGGAGCGACTAATGGGTAGGAGTCGAGAGGTGAGGCGTGCATGTGTGTGTGTGTGTATGTGTGCAAGTGTGTGTGTGTGTGTGTCCGTTCGGCTCGCAGAGATAGGTATACGTCTGTGGCAAGAAGGCCCTGCCTGTTTTAAGAGGCGACTAATGGATAGGAATCGAGAGGTGGAGAATGTGTGCGTGTGCGTGTGTGCGTGTGTGCCTGTGTGCGTGTGTTTGTGTGTGCGTGTGTGTGTGTATCCGTTCGGCTTGCAGAGATAAGAACACGGCCGTGGCAAGAAGTCCCTGCCTGTCGTAAGAGGCGACTAATGGGTAGGAGTCGAGAGGTGAAGAGGGTACGTGAGGGTGTGCGTGTGTGGGTGTGTGTGTGTGTTTGTGCGTGTGTAAGTGTGTGTGTGTATGTTTGTGTGTGTCCATTCGGCTCGCAGAGATTAGAATACGGCAGAGTAATAAGTAGGAGTCGAGAGGTGAAGAGTGTATGTGTGTGTGTGCTTGTGTGCGTGTGTGTGTGTGCGTGTGTGAGTATGTGTGTGTGTTAGTTCGGCTTGCAGAAATAAGAACACGACCGAGGCAAGAAGGCCCTGCCTATCGTAAGAGGCGACTAATATGTAGGAGTCGAGAGGTGAAAGTGTATGTTTGTGTGCGTGTGTGAGTATGTGTGTGTGTCCGTTCGGCTTGCAGTGATAAGAACACGGCCAAGGCAAGAAGGCACTGCCTATCGTAAGAGGCGACTAATAGGTAGGAGTCGAGAGGTGAAGAATGTATCTGTGTGTGCGTGTGTGCGTGTTTGTGTGCGTGTTTGTGTGTGTGTGAGTGTATGTGTGTGTGCGTGTGTGCGTGCGTGAGTGTGTGTGTGTTTGTGAGTGTGTGTGTATGTGTGTGTGTCCCTTCGGCTTGCAGAGATAAGAACACGGCCGAGGCAAGAATTCCCTGCCTGTCGTGAGAGACGACAAATAGGTACGAGTCGAGAGGTGAAGAATGTATGTGTGTGTGCGTGTGTGCGTGTTTGTGTGTGTGTGAGTGTATGTGTGTGTGCGTGTGTGCGTGCGTGTGTGCGTGTGTGTGTGAGTGTGTGTGTGTATGTGTGTGTCCGTTCGGCTTGCAGAGATAAGAACACGGCCGTGGCAAGAAGTACCTGCCTGTCGTAAGAGGAGAATAATGGGTAGGAGTCGAGAGGTAAAGAGTGGGTGCGTGTGTGTGTGTGTGTGTGCGTGTGTGAGTGGGCGTGTGTGTGTGTGTGTGTCCGTTCGGCTTGCAGAGATCAGAACACGGCCGTGGCAAAAAGTCCCTGCCTGTCGTAAGAGGGGAATAATGAGTAGGAATCGAGAGGTGAAGAGTGTATGTGTGTGGGTGCGTGTGTGCGTGTGTGTGTGGGTGTGTGAGTATGTGTGTGTGTCCGTTCGGCTTGCAGAGATAAGAACACGGCCGAGGCAAGAAGGCCCTGCCTGTCGTGAGAGACGACTAATAGGTAGGAGTCGAGAGGTGAAGAATGTATGTGTGTGTGCGTATGTGCGTGTTTGTGTGTGTGTGTGAGTGTATGTGTGTGCGTGTGTGCGTGCGTGTGTGCGTGTGTGTGTGAGTGTGTGTGTATGTGTGTGTCTGTTCGGCTTGCAGAGATAAAAACACGGCCGTGGCAAGAAGTACCTGCCTGTCGTAAGAGGAGAATAATGGGTAGGAGTCGAGAGGTGAAGAGTGTGTGCGTGTGCGTGTGCGTGTGCGTGTGTGTGTGTGCGTGTGTGTGTGTGTGTCCGTTCTGCTTGCAGAGATAAGAACACGGCCGTGGCGAAAAGTCCATGCCTGTCGTAAGAGGGGAATAATGGGTAGGAGTCGAGAGGTGAAGAGAGTATGTGTGTGGGTGTGTGTGCGTGTGTGCGTACGTGTGTGCGTGTATGCGTGTGTGTGTGTGAGTGTGTGTGTGTCCGTTCGGCTCGCAGAGATAAGAACACGGCCGTGGCAAGAAGTCCCTGCCTGTCGTAAGAGGCGACTAATGAATAGGAGTCGAGAGGTGAAGAGTGTATGTGTCTTTGTGTGTGTGCGTGTGTTTGTGCGTGTGTGACTATGTGTGTGTATGTGTGTGTGTGTGTCTGTTTGGCTTGCAGAGATAAGAATACGGCTGAGGCAAGAAGGCCCTGCCTGTCTTAAGAGGCGACTAATGGATATTAGTCGAGAGATGGAGAGTGTGTGCGTGTGCGTGTACGTGTGCGTGTGTGCGTGTGTGCCTGTGTGCGTGTGTTTGTGTGTACGTGTGTGTGTCCGTTCGGCTTGCAGAGATAAGAACACGGCATGGCAAGAAGTCCCTGCCTGTCGTAAGAGGCGACTAATGGGTAGGAGTCGAGAGGTGAAGAGGGTACGTGAGTGTGTGCGTGTGTGGGTGTGTGTGTGTTTGTGCGTGTGTAAGTGTGTGTGTGTATGTTTGTGTGTGTCCATTCGGCTCGCAGAGATTAGAATACGGCACAGGCAAGAAGGCCATGCCTGTCGTAAGAGGCGACTAATGGGTAGGAGTCGAGAGGTGAAGAGTGTATTTGTGTGTGTGCGTGTGTGCGTGCGTGTGTGTGTGAGTGTGTATGTGTCCGTTCGGCTTGCAGAGATAAGAATACGGCCGAGGCAAGAAGGCCCTGGCTGTCGTAAATGGCGACTAATTGGTAGGAGTCGAGAGGTGAAAAGTGTTTTTGTGTGTGTGCGTGTGTGTGCGTGTGTGCGTGCTTGTGTGTGTGAGTGTGTATGTGTCCGTTCGGCTTGCAGAGATATAAATACGGCCAAGGCAAGAAGGCCCTGCCTGTCGTAAGTGGCGACTAATTGGTAGGAGTCGAGAGGTGAAGAGTGTATGTGTGTGTGTGTGCGTGTGTGGGTGTGTGTGTGTGTTTGTGCGTGTGTAAGTGTGTGTGTGTATGTATGTGTGTGTCCATTCGGCTCGCAGAGATTAGAATACGGCCGAGGCAAGAAGGCCCTGCCTGTCGTAAGTGGCGACTAATTGGTAGGAGTCGGGAGGTGAAAAGTGTTTTTGTGTGTGTGCGTGTGTGTGCGTGTGTGCGTGCTTGTGTGTGTGAGTGTGTATGTGTCCGTTCGGCTTGCAGAGATAAGAATACGGCCAAGGCAAGAATGCCCTGCCTGTCGTAAGTGGCGACTAATTGGTAGGAGTCGAGAGGTGAAGAGTGTATGTGTGTGTGTGCGTGTGTGCGTGTGTGTGTGCGTGTGTGAGTGTGTGTGTCCGGTCGGCTCGCAGTGATAAGGACACGTCTGTGCCAAGAAGGCCCTGGCTGTCGTAAGCGGCGACTACTGCGTAGGAGTCGAGAGGTGAAGAGTGTATATGTGTAAGTGCGTGTGAGCGTGTGTGTGCGTGTGTGAGTGTGTGTGTATTTCCGGTCGGCTCTCAGAGATAAGAACACGGCCGTGGCAAGAAGGCCCTGCCTGTCGTAAGAGGCGACTAATGGGTAGGAGTCGAGAGGTGAAGAGTGTATGTGTGTGTGAGTGTGCGTGTGTGTGCGTGTGAGAATGTGTGTGTGTATTTGTGTGTGTGAGTGTGTGTGTGTCCAGTCGGCTTGCAGAGATAAGAACACGGCCGTGGCAAGAAGGCCCTGCCTGTCGTAAGAGGCGACTAATGGGTAGGAGTCGAGTGGTGAAGAGTGTATTTGTGTGTAAGTGTGCGTGTGTGCGTGTGTGTGCGTGTGTGTGTATTTGTGTGTGTGAGTGTGTGTGTCCAGTCGGCTCGCAGAGATAAGAACTTGGCCGTGGCAAGAAGGCCCTGCCTGTCGTAAGAGGCGACTAATGGGTAGGAGTCGAGTGGTGAAGAGTGTATATGTGTGTGCGTATGTGCCTGTGTGTGCGGGTGAGAGTGCGTGTGTTTGTGTGTGCGTGTGTGTGTGTGTCCGTTCCGCTTGCAGAGATAAGAATACAACCGAGGCAAGAAGGCCCTGCCTCTTGTAAGGGGCGACTAATAAGTAGGAGTCGAGAGGTGAAGAGTGTATGTGTGTATGAGTGTGTGCGTGTGTGTGCGTGTGTGAGTATGTGTGTGTGTTAGTTCGGCTTGCAGAGATAAGAGCACGACCGAGGCAAGAAGGCCCTGCCTATCGTAAGAGGCGACTAATAGGTAGGAGTCGAGAGGTGAAGAGTGTATGTGTGTGTGCGTGTGTGCGTGTGTGTGTGCGTGTGTAAGTGTATGTGTGTGCGTGTGTGCGTGCGTGTGTGCGTGTGTGTGTGCGTGTGTGCGTGCGTGTTTGCGCGTGTGTGTGTGTTTGTGAGTGTGTGTGTGTGTGTGTATGTGTGTGTGTGTCCCTTCGGCTCGCAGAGATAAGAAAACAGCCGTGGCAAGAAGGCCATGCCAGTCTTAAGGGGCGAATAATGGGTAGGAGTCGAGAGGTGAAGAGTGTATGTGTGCGTGCGTGTGTGTGTGTGAATGTGTGTGTGTATGTGTGTGTGTATGTGTGTGTGTCCCTTCTGCCCGCAGAGATAAAAATACAGCCGTGACAAGAAGGCCATGCCTGTCGTAAGCGGCGACTAATGGGTAGGAGTCGAGAGGTGAAGAGTGTATGTGTGTGTGCGTGTGTGCGTGTGTGTGTGAGTATGTGTGTGTGTATGTGTGTGTGTATCCCTTCGGCTCGCAGAGATATGAATACGTCCGTGGCAAGAAGGCGATGCTTGCTGTAAGGAGCGACTAATTGGTAGAAGTCGAGAGGTGAAGTGTGTATGTGTGTGTGTGTGTGTGCAAGTGTGTGTGTGTCCGTTCGGCTCGCAGAGATAGAAATACGTCTGTAGCAAGAAGGCCCTGCCTGTCTTAAGAGGCGACTAATGGATAGGAGTCGAGAGGTGGAGAGTGTGTGCGTGTGCGTGTGCGTGTTTGCGTGTATGCCTGTGAGCGTGTGCTTGTGTGTGCGTGTGTGTGTGTGTCCGTTCGGCTTGCAGAGATAAGAACACCGCCGTGGCAAGAAGGCCCTGCTTGTCGTAAGAGGCGACTAATGGGTAGGAGTCGAGAGGTGAAGAGTGTATGTGTGAGTGAGTGTGGGTGTGTGTGCGTGTATGAGTGTGTGTGTGTATTTGTGTGTGTGAGTGTGTGTGTCCAGTCGGCTCGCAGAGATAAGAACACGGCCGTGGCAAGAAGGCCGTGCCTGTCGTAAAAGGCGTGTGCGTGTGTGTGCGTGTGTAATTGTGTGTGTATGTGTGTGTGTCTGTTTGGCTTGCAGAGATAAGAATACGGCCGAGGCAAGAAGGCCCTGCCTCTTGTATGGGGCGACTAATAGGTAGGAGTCGAGAGGTGAATAGTGTATGTGTGTGTGCGTGTGTGTGTGTGTGTGTGTTTGTGCGTGTGTAAGTGTGTGTGTATGTATGTGTGTGTCCATTCGGCTCGCAGAGATTAGAATACGGCCGAGGCAAGAAGGCCATGCCTGTCGTAAGAGGCGACTAATGGGTAGGAGTCGAGAGGTGAAGAGTGTATTTGTGTGTGTGTGTGTGTGTGTGCGTGTGTGTGCGTGTGTGTGCGTGTGTGTGTGAGTGTGTGTGTGTCCGTTCGGCTTGCAGAGATAAGCTTATGGACGAGGCAAGAAGGCCCTGCCTGTCGTAAGTGGCGACTAATTGGTAGGAGTCGAGAGGTGAAGAGTGTATGTGTGTGTGTGCGTGTGTGCGTGTGTGTGTGCGTGTGTGAGTGTGTGTGTGTCCGGTCGGCTCGCAGAGATAAGAACACGTCCGTGCCAAGAAAGCCCTGCCTGTCGTAAGCGGTGACTAATGGGTAGAAGTCGAGAGGTGAAGAGTGTATGTGTGTGTGTGTGTGCGTGTGCGTGTGTGCGTGTGTGTGCTTGTGTGGGTGTGTGTGTGTGTGTGTCCGGTCGTCTCGCAGAGATAAGAACACGGCCGTGGCAAGAAGGCCCTGCCTGTCGCAAGAGGCGACTAATGGGTAGGAGTCGAGAGGTGAAGAGTGTATGTGTGTGTTTGCGTGTGTGCGTGTGTGTGCGTGTGTGAGTGTGTGTGTATATTTGTGTGTGTGAGTGTGTGTGTTCAGTAGGCTCGCAGAGATAAGAACACGGCCGTGGCAAGAAGGCCCTGCCTGTCGTAAGAGGCGACTAATGGGTAGGAGTCGAGAGGTGAAGAGTGTATTTGTGTGTAAGTGTGCGTGTGTGCGTGTGTGTGCGTGTGTGTATTTGTGTGTGTGAGTGTGTGTGTCCAGTCGGCTCGCAGAGATAAGAACACGGCCGTGGCAAGAAGGCCCTGCCTGTCGTAAGAGGCGACTAATGGGTAGGAGTCGAGTGGTGAAGAGTGTATATGTGTGTGCGTATGTGCGTGTGTGTGCGTGTGAGAGTGCGTGTGTTTGTGTGTGCGTGTGTGTGTGTCCGTTCCGCTTGCAGAGATAAGAATACAACCGAGGCAAGAAGGCCCTGCCTCTTGTAAGGGGCGACTAATAAGTAGGAGTCGAGAGGTGAAGAGTGTATGTGTGTATGAGTGTGTGCGTGTGTGTGCGTGTGTGAGTATGTGTGTGTGTTAGTTCGGCTTGCAGAGATAAGAGCACGACCGAGGCAAGAAGGCCCTGCCTATCGTAAGAGGCGACTAATGGGTAGGAGTCGAGAGGTGAAGAGGGTACGTGAGTGTGTGCGTGTGTGGGTGTGTGTGTGTTTGTGCGTGTGTAAGTGTGTGTGTATGTTTGTGTGTGTCCATTCGGCTCGCAGAGATTAGAATACGGCAGAGGCAAGAAGGCCATGCCTGTCGTAAGAGGCGACTAATGGGTAGGAGTCGAGAGGTGAAGAGTGTATTTGTGTGTGTGCGTGTGTGCGTGCGTGTGTGTGTGAGTGTGTATGTGTCCGTTCAGCTTGCAGAGATAAGAATACGGCCGAGGCAAGAAGGCCCTGCCTGTCGAAAGTGGCGACTAATTGGTAGGAGTCGAGAGGTGAAAAGTGTTTTTGTGTGTGTGCGTGTGTGTGCGTGTGTGCGTGCTTGTGTGTGTGAGTGTGTATGTGTCCGTTCGGCTTGCAGAGATAAAAATACGGCCAAGGCAAGAAGGCCCTGCCTGTCGTAAGTGGCGACTAATTGGTAGGAGTCGAGAGGTGAAGAGTGTATGTGTGTGTGTGTGCGTGTGTGGGTGTGTGTGTGTTTGTGCGTGTGTAAGTGTGTGTGTGTATGTATGTGTGTGTCCATTCGGCTCGCAGAGATTAGAATACGGCCGAGGCAAGAAGGCCCTGCCTGTCGTAAGTGGCGACTAATTGGTAGGAGTCGAGAGGTGAAAAGTGTTTTTGTGTGTGTGCGTGTGTGTGCGTGTGTGCGTGCTTGTGTGTGTGAGTGTGTATGTGTCCGTTAGGCTTGCAGAGATAAGAATACGGCCAAGGCAAGAATGCCCTGCCTGTCGTAAGTGGCGACTAATTGGTAGGAGTCGAGAGGTGAAGAGTGTATGTGTGTGTGTGCGTGTGTGCGAGTGTGTGTGCGTGTGTGAGTGTGTGTGTCCGGTCAGCTCGCAGTGATAAGGACACGTCTGTGCCAAGAAGGCCCTGCCTGTCGTAAGCGGCGACTACTGCGTAGGAGTCGAGAGGTGAAGAGTGTATATGTGTAAGTGCGTGTGAGCGTGTGTGTGTGTGTGTGAGTGTGTGTGTGTGTCCGGTCGGCTCTCAGAGATAAGAACACGGCCGTGGCAAGAAGGCCCTGCCTGTCGTAAGAGGCGACTAATGGGTAGGAGTCGAGACGTGAAGAGTGTATGTGTGTGTGAGTGTGCGTGTGTGTGCGTGTGTGAATGTGTGTGTGTATTTGTGTGTGTGAGTGTGTGTGTGTCCAGTCGGCTCGCAGAGATAAGAACACGGCTGTGGCAAGAAGGTTCTGCCTGTCGTAAGAGGCGACTAATGGGTAGGAGTCGAGAGGTGAAGAGTGTATTTGTGTGTAAGTGTGCGTGTGTGCGTGTGTGTGCGTGTGTGTGTATTTGTGTGTGTGAGTGTGTGTGTCCAGTCGGCTCGCAGAGATAAGAACACGGCCGTGGCAAGAAGGCCCTGCCTGTCGTAAGAGGCGACTAATGGGTAGGAGTCGAGTGGTGAAGAGTGTATATATGTGTGCGTATGTGCGTGTGTGTGCGTGTGAGAGTGCGTGTGTTTGTGTGTGCGTGTGTGTGTGTGTCCGTTCCGCTTGCAGAGATAAGAATACAACCGAGGCAAGAAGGCCCTGCCTCTTGTAAGGGGCGACTAATAAGTAGGAGTCGAGAGGTGAAGAGTGTATGTGTATATGAGTGTGTGCGTGTGTGTGCGTGTGTGAGTATGTGTGTGTGTTAGTTCGGCTTGCAGAGATAAGAGCACGACCGAGGCAAGAAGGCCCTGCCTATCGTAAGAGGCGACTAATAGGTAGGAGTCGAGAGGTGAAGAGTGTATGTGTGTGTGCGTGTGTGCGTGTGTGTGTGCGTGTGTAAGTGTATGTGTGTGCGTGTGTGCGTGCGTGTGTGCGTGTGTGTGTGCGTGTGTGCGTGCGTGTTTGCGCGTGTGTGTGTGTTTGTGAGTGTGTGTGTGTGTGTGTATGTGTGTGTGTGTCCCTTCGGCTCGCAGAGATAAGAAAACAGCCGTGGCAAGAAGGCCATGCCAGTCGTAAGAGGCGACTAATGGGTAGGAGTCGAGAGGTGAAGAGTGTATGTGTGTGTGCGTGTGTGCGTGTGTGTGTGAGTATGTGTGTGTGTATGTGTGTGTGTGTATTCCTTCGGCTCGCAGAGATATGAATACGTCCGTGGCAAGAAGGCCATGCTTGCTGTAAGGAGCGACTAATTGGTAGAAGTCGAGAGGTGAAGTGTGTATGTGTGTGTGTGTGTGTGTGTGTGCAATTGTGTGTGTGTGTCCGTTCGGCTCGCAGAGATAGAAATACGTCTGTGGCAAGAAGGCCCTGCCTGTCTTAAGAGGCGACTAATGGATAGGGGTCGAGAGGTGGAGAGTGTGTGCGTGTGCGTGTGCGTGTGTGCGTGTATGCCTGTGAGCGTGTGTTTGTGTGTGCGTGTGTGTGTGTGTCCGTTCGGCTTGCAGAGATAAGAACACCGCCGTGGCAAGAAGGCCCTGCTTGTCGTAAGAGGCGACTAATGGGTAGGAGTCGAGAGGTGAAGAGTGTATGTGTGTGTGAGTGTGCGTGTGTGTGCGTGTATGAGAGTGTGTGTGTATTTGTGTGTGTGAGTGTGTGTGTCCAGTCGGCTCGCAGAGATAAGAACACGGCCGTGGCAAGAAGGCCCTGCCTGTCGTAAAAGGCGTGTGCGTGTGTGTGCGTGTGTAATTGTGTGTGTATGTGTGTGTGTCTGTTTGGCTTGCAGAGATAAGAATACGGCCGAGTCAAGAAGGCCCTGCCTCTTGTATGGGGCGACTAATAGGTAGGAGTCGAGAGGTGAATAGTGTATGTGTGTGCGTGTGTGTGTGTGTGTGTGTGTTTGTGCGTGTGTAAGTGTGTGTGTATGTATGTGTGTGTCCATTCGGCTCGCAGAGATTTGAATACGGCCGAGGCAAGAAGGCCATGCCTGTCGTAAGAGGCGACTAATGGGTAGGAGTCGAGAGGTGAAGAGTGTATTTGTGTGTGTGTGCGTGTGTGTGTGTGTGCGTGCGTGTGTGTGTGAGTGTGTGTGTGTCCGTTCGGCTTGCAGAGATAAGCTTATGGCCGAGGCAAGAAGGCCCTGCCTGTCGTAAGTGGCGACTAATTGGTAGGAGTCGAGAGGTGAAGAGTGTATGTGTGTGTGTGCGTGTGTGCGTGTGTGTGTGCGTGTGTGAGTGTGTGTGTGTCCGGTCGGCTCGCAGAGATAAGAACACGTCCGTGCCAAGAAAGCCCTGCCTGTCGTAAGCGGTGACTAATGGGTAGAAGTCGAGAGGTGAAGAGTGTATGTGTGTGTGTGTGTGTGTGCGTGTGCGTGTGTGCGTGTGTGTGCTTGTGTGGGTGTGTGTGTGTGTGTCCGGTCGTCTCGCAGAGATAAGAACACGGCCGTGGCAAGAAGGCCCTGCCTGTCGTAAGAGGCGACTAATGGGTAGGAGTCGAGAGGTGAAGAGTGTATGTGTGTGTTTGCGTGTGTGCGTGTGTGTGCGTGTGTGAGTGTGTGTGTGTATTTGTGTGTGTGAGTGTGTGTGTTCAGTAGGCTCGCAGAGATAAGAACACGGCCGTGGCAAGAAGGCCCTGCCTGTCGTAAGAGGCGACTAATGGGTAGGAGTCGAGAGGTGAAGAGTGTATTTGTGTGTAAGTGTGCGTGTGTGCGTGTGTGTGCGTGTGTGTGTATTTGTGTGTGTGAGTGTGTGTGTCCAGTCGGCTCGCAGAGATAAGAACACGGCCGTGGCAAGAAGGCCCTGCCTGTCGTAAGAGGCGACTAATGGGTAGGAGTCGAGTGGTGAAGAGTGTATATGTGTGTGCGTATGTGCTTGTGTGTGCGTGTGAGAGTGCGTGTGTTTGTGTGGTGCGTGTGTGTGTGTGTCCGTTCCGCTTGCAGAGATAAGAATACAACCGAGGCAAGAAGGCCCTGACTCTTGTAAGGGGCGACTAATAAGTAGGAGTCGAGAGGTGAAAGTGTATGTGTGTATGAGTGTGTGCGTGTGTGTGCGTGTGTGAGTATGTGTGTGTGTTAGTTCGGCTTGCAGAGATAAGAGCACGACCGAGGCAAGAAGGCCCTGCCTATCGTAAGAGGCGACTAATGGGTAGGAGTCGAGAGGTGAAGAGGGTACGTGAGTTTGTGCGTGTGTGGGTGTGTGTGTGTTTGTGCGTGTGTAAGTGTGTGTGTATGTTTGTGTGTGTCCATTCGGCTCGCAGAGATTGGAACACGGCAGAGGCAAGAAGGCCATGCCTATCGTAAGAGGCGACTAATGGGTAGGAGTCGAGAGGTGAAGAGTGTATTTGTGTGTGTGCGTGTGTGCGTGCGTGTGTGTGTGAGTGTGTATGTGTCCGTTCGGCTTGCAGAGATAAGAATACGGCCGAGGCAAGAAGGTCCTGCCTGTCGTAATTGGCGACTAATTGGTAGGAGTCGAGAGGTGAAAAGTGTTTTTGTGTGTGTGCGTGTGTGTGCGTGTGTGCGTGCTTGTGTGTGTGAGTGTGTATGTGTCCGTTCGGCTTGCAGAGATAAAAATACGGCCAAGACAAGAAGGCCCTGCCTGTCGTAAGTGGCGACTAATTGGTAGGAGTCGAGAGGTGAAGAGTGTATGTGTGTGTGTGTGCGTGTGTGGGTGTGTGTGTGTTTGTGCGTGTGTAAGTGTGTGTGTGTGTGTATGTATGTGTGTGTCCATTCGGCTCGCAGAGATTAGAATACGGCCGAGGCAAGAAGGCCCTGCCTGTCGTAAGTGGCGACTAATTGGTAGGAGTCGAGAGGTGAAAAGTGTTTTTGTGTGTGTGCGTGTGTGTGCGTGTGTGCGTGCTTGTGTGTGTGAGTGTGTATGTGTCCGTTCGGCTTGCAGAGATAAGAATACGGCCAAGGCAAGAATGCCCTGCCTGTCGTAAGTGGCGACTAATTGGTAGGAGTCGAGAGGTGAAGAGTGTATGTGTGTGTGTGCGTGTGTGCGTGTGTGTGTGCGTGTGTGAGTGTGTGTGTCCGGTCGGCTCGCAGTGATAAGGACACGTCTGTGCCAAGAAGGCCCTGCCTGTCGTTAGCGGCGACTACTGCGTAGGAGTCGAGAGGTGAAGAGTGTATATGTGTAAGTGCGTGTGAGCGTGTGTGTGCGTGTGTGAGTGTGTGTGTGTCCGGTCGGCTCTCAGAGATAAGAACACGGCCGTGGCAAGAAGGCCCTGCCTGTCGTAAGAGGCGACTAATGGGTAGGAGTCGAGACGTGAAGAGTGTATGTGTGTGTGGGTGTGCGTGTGTGTGCGTGTGTGAATGTGTGTGTGTATTTGTGTGTGTGAGTGTGTGTGTGTCCAGTCGGCTCGCAGAGATAAGAACACGGCCGTGGCAAGAAGGTTCTGCCTGTCGTAAGAGGCGACTAATGGGTAGGAGTCGAGAGGTGAAGAGTGTATTTGTGTGTAAGTGTGCGTGTGTGCGTGTGTGTGTGCGTGTGTGTGTATTTGTGTGTGTGAGTGTGTGTGTCCAGTCGGCTCGCAGAGATAAGAACACGGCCGTGGCAAGAAGGCCCTGCCTGTCGTAAGAGGCGACTAATGGGTAGGAGTCGAGTGGTGAAGAGTGTATATATGTGTGCGTATGTGCGTGTGTGTGCGTGTGAGAGTGCGTGTGTTTGTGTGTGCGTGTGTGTGTGTGTCCGTTCCGCTTGCAGAGATAAGAATACAACCGGGGCAAGAAGGCCCTGCCTCTTGTAAGGGGCGACTAATAAGTAGGAGTCGAGAGGTGAAGAGTGTATGTGTGTATGAGTGTGTGCGTGTGTGTGCGTGTGTGAGTATGTGTGTGTGTTAGTTCGGCTTGCAGAGATAAGAGCACGACCGAGGCAAGAAGGCCCTGCCTATCGTAAGAGGCGACTAATAGGTAGGAGTCGAGAGGTGAAGAGTGTATGTGTGTGTGCGTGTGTGTGTGCGTGTGTAAGTGTATGTGTGTGCGTGTGTGCGTGCGTGTGTGCGGGTGTGTGTGCGTGTGTGCGTGCGTGTTTGCGCGTGTGTGTGTGTTTGTGAGTGTGTGTGTGTGTGTGTGTATGTGTGTGTGTGTCCCTTCGGCTCGCAGAGATAAGAAAACAGCCGTGGCAAGAAGGCCATGCCAGTCTTAAGGGGCGACTAATGGGTAGGAGTCGAGAGGTGAAGAGTGTATGTCTGCGTGCGTGTGTGTGTGTGAATGTGTGTGTGTATGTGTGTGTGTGTATGTGTGTGTGTCCCTTCTGCTCGCAGAGATAAAAATACAGCGGTGACAAGAAGGCCATGCCTGTCGTAAGAGGCGACTAATGGGTAGGAGTCGAGAGGTGAAGAGTGTATGTGTGTGTGAGTGTGCGTGTGTGTGCGTGTGTGAATGTGTGTGTGTATTTGTGTGTGTGAGTGTGTGTGTGTCCAGTCGGCTCGCAGAGATAAGAACACGGCCGTGGCAAGAAGGCCCTGCCTGTCGTAAGAGGCGACTAATAGGTAGGAGTCGAGAGGTGAAAGTGTATGTTTGTGTGCGTGTGTGAGTATGTGTGTGTGTCCGTTCGGCTTGCAGTGATAAGAACACGGCCAAGGCAAGAAGGCACTGCCTATCGTAAGAGGCGACTAATAGGTAGGAGTCGAGAGGTGAAGAATGTATCTGTGTGTGCGTGTGTGCGTGTTTGTGTGCGTGTTTGTGTGTGTGTGAGTGTATGTGTGTGTGCGTGTGTGCGTGCGTGTGTGCGTGTGTGTGTGTGAGTGTGTGTGTGTATGTGTGTGTCCGTTCGGCTTGCAGAGATAAGAACACGGCCGTGGCAAGAAGTACCTGCCTGTCGTAAGAGGAGAATAATGGGTAGGAGTCGAGAGGTAAAGAGTGTGTGCGTGTGCGTGTGCATGTGCGTGTGTGTGTGTGCGTGTGTGTGTGCGTGTGTGAGTGGGCGTGTGTGTGTGTGTGTGTCCGTTCGGCTTGCAGAGATCAGAACACGGCCGTGGCAAAAAGTCCCTGCCTGTCGTAAGAGGGGAATAATGAGTAGGAATCGAGAGGTGAAGAGTGTATGTGTGTGGGTGCGTGTGTGCGTGTGTGTGTGCGTGTGTGAGTATGTGTGTGTGTGTCCGTTCGGCTTGCAGAGATAAGAACACGGCCGAGGCAAGAAGGCCCTGCCTGTCGTGAGAGACGACTAATAGGTAGGAGTCGAGAGGTGAAGAATGTATGTGTGTGTGCGTATGTGCGTGTTTGTGTGTGTGTGTGTGTGAGTGTATGTGTGTGCGTGTGTGCGTGCTTGTGTGCGTGTGTGTGTGTAAGTGTGTGTGTGTATGTGTGTGTCCGTTCGGCTTGCAGAGATAAAAACACGGCCGTGGCAAGAAGTACCTGCCTGTCGTAAGAGGAGAATAATGGGTAGGAGTCGAGAGGTGAAGAGTGTGTGCGTGTGCGTGTGCGTGTGCGTGTGTGTGTGTGCGTGTGTGTGTGTGTGTCCGTTCTGCTTGCAGAGATAAGAACACGGCCGTGGCGAAAAGTCCATGCCTGTCGTAAGAGGGGAATAATGGGTAGGAGTCGAGAGGTGAAGAGAGTATGTGTGTGTGTGTGTGTGTGCGTGTGTGCGTACGTGTGTGCGTGTATGCGTGTGTGTGTGTAAGTGTGTGTGTGTCCGTTCGGCTCGCAGAGATAAGAACACGGCCGTGGCAAGAAGTCCCTGCCTGTCGTAAGAGGCGACTAATGAATAGGAGTCGAGAGGTGAAGAGTGTATGTGTCTTTGTGTGTGTGCGTGTGTTTGTGCGTGTGTGACTATGTGTGTGTATGTGTGTGTGTGTCCGTTTGGCTTGCAGAGATAAGAATACGGCTGAGGCAAGAAGGCCCTGCCTGTCTTAAGAGGCGACTAATGGATATTAGTCGAGAGATGGAGAGTGTGTGCGTGTGCGTGTACGTGTGCGTGTGTGCGTGTGTGCCTGTGTGCGTGTGTGTGTCCGTTCGGCTTGCAGAGATAAGAACACGGCATGGCAAGAAGTCCCTGCCTGTCGTAAGAGGCGACTAATGGGTAGGAGTCGAGAGGTGAAGAGGGTACGTGAGTGTGTGCGTGTGTGGGTGTGTGTGTGTTGGTGCGTGTGTAAGTGTGTGTGTGTATGTTTGTGTGTGTCCATTCGGCTCGCAGAGATTAGAATACGGCACAGGCAAGAAGGCCATGCCTGTCGTAAGAGGCGACTAATGGGTAGGAGTCGAGAGGTGAAGAGTGTATTTGTGTGTGTGCGTGTGTGCGTGCGTGTGTGTGTGAGTGTGTATGTGTCCGTTCGGCTTGCAGAGATAAGAATACGGCCGAGGCAAGAAGGCCCTGGCTGTCGTAAATGGCGACTAATTGGTAGGAGTCGAGAGGTGAAAAGTGTTTTTGTGTGTGTGCGTGTGTGTGCGTGTGTGCGTGCTTGTGTGTGTGAGTGTGTATGTGTCCGTTCGGCTTGCAGAGATATAAATACGGCCAAGGCAAGAAGGCCCTGCCTGTCGTAAGTGGCGACTAATTGGTAGGAGTCGAGAGGTGAAGAGTGTATGTGTGTGTGTGTGCGTGTGTGGGTGTGTGTGTGTGTTTGTGCGTGTGTAAGTGTGTGTGTGTGTATGTATGTGTGTGTCCATTCGGCTCGCAGAGATTAGAATACGGCCGAGGCAAGAAGGCCTTGCCTGTCGTAAGTGGCGACTAATTGGTAGGAGTCGGGAGGTGAAAAGTGTTTTTGTGTGTGTGCGTGTGTGTGCGTGTGTGCGTGCTTGTGTGTGTGAGTGTGTATGTGTCCGTTCGGCTTGCAGAGATAAGAATACGGCCAAGGCAAGAATGCCCTGCCTGTCGTAAGTGGCGACTAATTGGTAGGAGTCGAGAGGTGAAGAGTGTATGTGTGTGTGTGCGTGTGTGCGTGTGTGTGTGCGTGTGTGAGTGTGTGTGTCCGGTCGGCTCGCAGTGATAAGGACACGTCTGTGCCAAGAAGGCCCTGCCTGTCGTAAGCGGCGACTACTGCGTAGGAGTCGAGAGGTGAAGAGTGTATATGTGTAAGTGCGTGTGAGCGTGTGTGTGCGTGTGTGAGTGTGTGTGTATGTCCGGTCGGCTCTCAGAGATAAGAACACGGCCGTGGCAAGAAGGCCCTGCCTGTCGTAAGAGGCGACTAATGGGTAGGAGTCGAGAGGTGAAGAGTGTATGTGTGTGTGAGTGTGCGTGTGTGTGCGTGTGTAAATGTGTGTGTGTATTTGTGTGTGTGAGTGTGTGTGTGTCCAGTCGGCTTGCAGAGATAAGAACACGGCCGTGGCAAGAAGGCCCTGCCTGTCGTAAGAGGCGACTAATGGGTAGGAGTCGAGTGGTGAAGAGTGTATTTGTGTGTAAGTGTGCGTGTGTGCGTGTGTGTGCGTGTGTGTGTATTTGTGTGTGTGAGTGTGTGTGTCCAGTCGGCTCGCAGAGATAAGAACTTGGCCGTGGCAAGAAGGCCCTGCCTGTCGTAAGAGGCGACTAATGGGTAGGAGTCGAGTGGTGAAGAGTGTATATGTGTGTGCGTATGTGCCTGTGTGTGCGGGTAAGAGTGCGTGTGTTTGTGTGTGCGTGTGTGTGTGTGTCCGTTCCGCTTGCAGAGATAAGAATACAACCGAGGCAAGAAGGCCCTGCCTCTTGTAAGGGGCGACTAATAAGTAGGAGTCGAGAGGTGAAGAGTGTATGTGTGTATGAGTGTGTGCGTGTGTGTGCGTGTGTGAGTATGTGTGTGTGTTAGTTCGGCTTGCAGAGATAAGAGCACGACCGAGGCAAGAAGGCCCTGCCTATCGTAAGAGGCGACTAATAGGTAGGAGTCGAGAGGTGAAGAGTGTATGTGTGTGTGCGTGTGTGCGTGTGTGTGTGCGTGTGTAAGTGTATGTGTGTGCGTGTGTGCGTGCGTGTGTGCGTGTGTGTGTGCGTGTGTGCGTGCGTGTTTGCGCGTGTGTGTGTGTTTGTGAGTGTGTGTGTGTGTGTGTATGTGTATGTGTGTGTGTGTCCCTTCGGCTCGCAGAGATAAGAAAACAGCCGTGGCAAGAAGGCCATGCCAGTCTTAAGGGGCGACTAATGGGTAGGAGTCGAGAGGTGAAGAGTGTATGTGTGCGTGCGTGTGTGTGTGTGAATGTGTGTGTGTATGTGTGTGTGTATGTGTGTGTGTCCCTTCTGCCCGCAGAGATAAAAATACAGCCGTGACAAGAAGGCCATGCCTGTCGTAAGCGGCGACTAATGGGTAGGAGTCGAGAGGTGAAGAGTGTATGTGTGTGTGCGTGTGTGCGTGTGTGTGTGAGTATGTGTGTGTGTATGTGTGTGTGTATCCCTTCGGCTCGCAGAGATATGAATACGTCCGTGGCAAGAAGGCGATGCTTGCTGTAAGGAGCGACTAATTGGTAGAAGTCGAGAGGTGAAGTGTGTATGTGTGTGTGTGTGTGTGCAAGTGTGTGTGTGTCCGTTCGGCTCGCAGAGATAGAAATACGTCTGTGGCAAGAAGGCCCTGCCTGTCTTAAGAGGCGACTAATGGATAGGAGTCGAGAGGTGGAGAGTGTGTGCGTGTGCGTGTGCGTGTTTGCGTGTATGCCTGTGAGCGTGTGCTTGTGTGTGCGTGTGTGTGTCCGTTCGGCTTGCAGAGATAAGAACACCGCCGTGGCAAGAAGGCCCTGCTTGTCGTAAGAGGCGACTAATGGGTAGGAGTCGAGAGGTGAAGAGTGTATGTGTGAGTGAGTGTGGGTGTGTGTGCGTGTATGAGTGTGTGTGTGTATTTGTGTGTGTGAGTGTGTGTGTCCAGTCGGCTCGCAGAGATAAGAACACGGCCGTGGCAAGAAGGCCGTGCCTGTCGTAAAAGGCGTGTGCGTGTGTGTGCGTGTGTAATTGTGTGTGTATGTGTGTGTGTCTGTTTGGCTTGCAGAGATAAGAATACGGCCGAGGCAAGAAGGCCCTGCCTCTTGTATGGGGCGACTAATAGGTAGGAGTCGAGAGGTGAATAGTGTATGTGTGTGTGCGTGTGTGTGTGTGTGTGTGTGTGTGTTTGTGCGTGTGTAAGTGTGTGTGTATGTATGTGTGTGTCCATTCGGCTCGCAGAGATTAGAATACGGCCGAGGCAAGAAGGCCATGCCTGTCGTAAGAGGCGACTAATGGGTAGGAGTCGAGAGGTGAAGAGTGTATTTGTGTGTGTGTGTGTGTGTGCGTGTGTGTGCGTGTGTGCGTGCGTGTGTGTGTGAGTGTGTGTGTGTCCGTTCGGCTTGCAGAGATAAGCTTATGGACGAGGCAAGAAGGCCCTGCCTGTCGTAAGTGGCGACTAATTGGTAGGAGTCGAGAGGTGAAGAGTGTATGTGTGTGTGTGCGTGTGTGCGTGTGTGTGTGCGTGTGTGAGTGTGTGTGTGTCCGGTCGGCTCGCAGAGATAAGAACACGTCCGTGCCAAGAAAGCCCTGCCTGTCGTAAGCGGTGACTAATGGGTAGAAGTCGAGAGGTGAAGAGTGTATGTGTGTGTGTGTGTGCGTGTGCGTGTGTGCGTGTGTGTGCTTGTGTGGGTGTGTGTGTGTGTGTCCGGTCGTCTCGCAGAGATAAGAACACGGCCGTGGCAAGGAGGCCCTGCCTGTCGTAAGAGGCGACTAATGGGTAGGAGTCGAGAGGTGAAGAGTGTATGTGTGTGTTTGCGTGTGTGCGTGTGTGTGCGTGTGTGAGTGTGTGTGTGTATTTGTGTGTGTGAGTGTGTGTGTTCAGTAGGCTCGCAGAGATAAGAACACGGCCGTGGCAAGAAGGCCCTGCCTGTCGTAAGAGGCGACTAATGGGTAGGAGTCGAGAGGTGAAGAGTGTATTTGTGTGTAAGTGTGCGTGTGTGCGTGTGTGTGCGTGTGTGTGTATTTGTGTGTGTGAGTGTGTGTGTCCAGTCGGCTCGCAGAGATAAGAACACGGCCGTGGCAAGAAGGCCCTGCCTGTCGTAAGAGGCGACTAATGGGTAGGAGTCGAGTGGTGAAGAGTGTATATGTGTGTGCGTATGTGCGTGTGTGTGCGTGTGAGAGTGCGTGTGTTTGTGTGTGCGTGTGTGTGTGTCCGTTCCGCTTGCAGAGATAAGAATACAACCGAGGCAAGAAGGCCCTGCCTCTTGTAAGGGGCGACTAATAAGTAGGAGTCCAGAGGTGAAGAGTGTATGTGTGTATGAGTGTGTGCGTGTGTGTGCGTGTGTGAGTATGTGTGTGTGTTAGTTTGGCTTGCAGAGATAAGAGCACGACCGAGGCAAGAAGGCCCTGCCTATCGTAAGAGGCGACTAATGGGTAGGAGTCGAGAGGTGAAGAGGGTACGTGAGTGTGTGCGTGTGTGGGTGTGTGTGTGTTTGTGCGTGTGTAAGTGTGTGTGTATGTTTGTGTGTGTCCATTCGGCTCGCAGAGATTAGAATACGGCAGAGGCAAGAAGGCCATGCCTGTCGTAAGAGGCGACTAATGGGTAGGAGTCGAGAGGTGAAGAGTGTATTTGTGTGTGTGCGTGTGTGCGTGCGTGTGTGTGTGAGTGTGTATGTGTCCGTTCGGCTTGCAGAGATAAGAATACGGCCGAGGCAAGAAGGCCCTGCCTGTCGTAAGTGGCGACTAATTGGTAGGAGTCGAGAGGTGAAAAGTGTTTTTGTGTGTGTGCGTGTGTGTGCGTGTGTGCGTGCTTGTGTGTGTGAGTGTGTATGTGTCCGTTCGGCTTGCAGAGATAAAAATACGGCCAAGGCAAGAAGGCCCTGCCTGTCGTAAGTGGCGACTAATTGGTAGGAGTCGAGAGGTGAAGAGTGTATGTGTGTGTGTGCGTGTGTGGGTGTGTGTGTGTTTGTGCGTGTGTAAGTGTGTGTGTGTATGTATGTGTGTGTCCATTCGGCTCGCAGAGATTAGAATACGGCCGAGGCAAGAAGGCCCTGCCTGTCGTAAGTGGCGACTACTGCGTAGGAGTCGAGAGGTGAAGAGTGTATATGTGTAAGTGCGTGTGAGCTTGTGTGTGTGTGTGTGAGTGTGTGTGTGTGTCCGGTCGGCTCTCAGAGATAAGAACACGGCCGTGGCAAGAAGGCCCTGCCTGTCGTAAGAGGCGACTAATGGGTAGGAGTCGAGACGTGAAGAGTGTATGTGTGTGTGTGTGCGTGTGTGCGTGTGTGTGTGCGTGTGTGAGTGTGTGTGTCCGGTCGGCTCGCAGTGATAAGGACACGTCTGTGCCAAGAAGGCCCTGCCTGTCGTAAGCGGCGACTACTGCGTAGGAGTCGAGAGGTGAAGAGTGTATATGTGTAAGTGCGTGTGAGCGTGTGTGTGTGTGTGTGAGTGTGTGTGTTTGTCCGGTCGGCTCTCAGAGATAAGAACACGGCCGTGGCAAGAAGGCCCTGCCTGTCGTAAGAGGCGACTAATGGATAGGAGTCGAGAGGTGGAGAGTGTGTGCGTGTGCGTGTGCGTGTGCGTGTTTGCGTGTATGCCTGTGAGCGTGTGCTTGTGTTTGCGTGTGTGTGTGTGTGTCCGTTCGGCTTGCAGAGATAAGAACACCGCCGTGGCAAGAAGGCCCTGCTTGTCGTAAGAGGCGACTAATGGGTAGGAGTCGAGAGGTGAAGAGTGTATGTGTGAGTGAGTGTGGGTGTGTGTGCGTGTATGAGTGTGTGTGTGTATTTGTGTGTGTGAGTGTGTGTGTCCAGTCGGCTCGCAGAGATAAGAACACGGCCGTGGCAAGAAGGCCCTGCCTGTCGTAAGAGGCGACTAATGGGTAGGAGTCGAGTGGTGAAGAGTGTATATGTGTGTGCGTATGTGCGTGTGTGTGCGTGTGAGAGTGCGTGTGTTTGTGTGTGCGTGTGTGTGTGTCCGTTCCGCTTGCAGAGATAAGAATACAACCGAGGCAAGAAGGCCCTGCCTCTTGTAAGGGGCGACTAATAAGTAGGAGTCCAGAGGTGAAGAGTGTATGTGTGTATGAGTGTGTGCGTGTGTGTGCGTGTGTGAGTATGTGTGTGTGTTAGTTTGACTTGCAGAGATAAGAGCACGACCGAGGCAAGAAGGCCCTGCCTATCGTAAGAGGCGACTAATGGGTAGGAGTCGAGAGGTGAAGAGGGTACGTGAGTGTGTGCGTGTGTGGGTGTGTGTGTGTGTTTGTGCGTGTGTAAGTGTGTGTGTATGTTTGTGTGTGTCCATTCGGCTCGCAGAGATTAGAATACGGCAGAGGCAAGAAGGCCATGCCTGTCGTAAGAGGCGACTAATGGGTAGGAGTCGAGAGGTGAAGAGTGTATTTGTGTGTGTGCGTGTGTGCGTGCGTGTGTGTGTGAGTGTGTATGTGTCCGTTCGGCTTGCAGAGATAAGAATACGGCCGAGGCAAGAAGGCCCTGCCTGTCGTAAGTGGCGACTAATTGGTAGGAGTCGAGAGGTGAAAAGTGTTTTTGTGTGTGTGCGTGTGTGTGCGTGTGTGCGTGCTTGTGTGTGTGAGTGTGTATGTGTCCGTTCGGCTTGCAGAGATAAAAATACGGCCAAGGCAAGAAGGCCCTGCCTGTCGTAAGTGGCGACTAATTGGTAGGAGTCGAGAGGTGAAGAGTGTATGTGTGTGTGTGCGTGTGTGGGTGTGTGTGTGTTTGTGCGTGTGTAAGTGTGTGTGTGTATGTATGTGTGTGTCCATTCGGCTCGCAGAGATTAGAATACGGCCGAGGCAAGAAGGCCCTGCCTGTCGTAAGTGGCGACTACTGCGTAGGAGTCGAGAGGTGAAGAGTGTATATGTGTAAGTGCGTGTGAGCGTGTGTGTGTGTGTGTGAGTGTGTGTGTGTGTCCGGTCGGCTCTCAGAGATAAGAACACGGCCGTGGCAAGAAGGCCCTGCCTGTCGTAAGAGGCGACTAATGGGTAGGAGTCGAGACGTGAAGAGTGTATGTGTGTGTGTGTGCGTGTGTGCGTGTGTGTGTGCGTGTGTGAGTGTGTGTGTCCGGTCGGCTCGCAGTGATAAGGACACGTCTGTGCCAAGAAGGCCCTGCCTGTCGTAAGCGGCGACTACTGCGTAGGAGTCGAGAGGTGAAGAGTGTATATGTGTAAGTGCGTGTGAGCGTGTGTGTGTGTGTGTGAGTGTGTGTGTTTGTCCGGTCGGCTCTCAGAGATAAGAACACGGCCGTGGCAAGAAGGCCCTGCCTGTCGTAAGAGGCGACTAATGGGTAGGAGTCGAGACGTGAAGAGTGTATGTGTGTGTGAGTGTGCGTGTGTGTGCGTGTGTGAATGTGTGTGTGTATTTGTGTGTGTAAGTGTGTGTGTAAGTGTGTGTGTGTCCAGTCGGCTCGCAGAGATAAGAACACGGCCGTGGCAAGAAGGTTCTGCCTGTCGTAAGAGGCGACTAATGGGTAGGAGTCGAGAGGTGAAGAGTGTATTTGTGTGTAAGTGTGCGTGTGTGCGTGTGTGTGCGTGTGTGTGTATTTGTGTGTGTGAGTGTGTGTGTCCAGTCGGCTCGCAGAGATAAGAACACGGCCGTGGCAAGAAGGCCCTGCCTGTCGTAAGAGGCGACTAATGGGTAGGAGTCGAGTGGTGAAGAGTGTATATATGTGTGCGTATATGCGTGTGTGTGCGTGTGAGAGTGCGTGTGTTTGTGTGTGCGTGTGTGTGTGTGTCCGTTCCGCTTGCAGAGATAAGAATACAACCGAGGCAAGAAGGCCCTGCCTCTTGTAAGGGGCGACTAATAAGTAGGAGTCGAGAGGTGAAGAGTGTATGTGTGTATGAGTGTGTGCGTGTGTGTGCGTGTGTGAGTATGTGTGTGTGTTAGTTCGGCTTGCAGAGATAAGAGCACGACCGAGGCAAGAAGGCCCTGCCTATCGTAAGAGGCGACTAATAGGTAGGAGTCGAGAGGTGAAGAGTGTATGTGTGTGTGCGTGTGTGCGTGTGTGTGTGCGTGTGTAAGTGTATGTGTGTGCGTGTGTGCGTGCGTGTGTGCGTGTGTGTGTGCGTGTGTGCGTTCTGTTTGCGCGTGTGTGTGTGTTTGTGAGTGTGTGTGTGTGTGTGTATGTGTGTGTGTGTCCCTTCGGCTCGCAGAGATAAGAAAACAGCCGTGGCAAGAAGGCCATGCCAGTCTTAAGGGGCGACTAATGGGTAGGAGTCGAGAGGTGAAGAGTGTATGTGTGCGTGCGTGTGTGTGTGTGAATGTGTGTGTGTATGTGTGTGTGTATGTGTGTGTGTCCCTTCTGCTCGCAGAGATAAAAATACAGCCGTGACAAGAAGGCCATGCCTGTCGTAAGAGGCGACTAATGGGTAGGAGTCGAGAGGTGAAGAGTGTATGTGTGTGTGCGTGTGTGCGTGTGTGTGTGAGTATGTGTGTGTGTATGTGTGTGTGTATTCCTTCGGCTCGCAGAGATATGAATACGTCCGTGGCAAGAAGGCCATGCTTGCTGTAAGGAGCGACTAATTGGTAGAAGTCGAGAGGTGAAGTGTGTATGTGTGTGTGTGTGTGTGTGTGCAAGTGTGTGTGTGTGTCCGTTCGGCTCGCAGAGATAGAAATACGTCTGTGGCAAGAAGGCCCTGCCTGTCTTAAGAGGCGACTAATGGATAGGGGTCGAGAGGTGGAGAGTGTGTGCGTGTGCGTGTGCGTGTGTGCGTGTATGCCTGTGAGCGTGTGTTTGTGTGTGCGTGTGTGTGTGTCCGTTCGGCTTGCAGAGATAAGAACACCGCCGTGGCAAGAAGGCCCTGTTTGTCGTAAGACGCGACTAATGGGTAGGAGTCGAGAGGTGAAGAGTGTATGTGTGTGTGAGTGTGCGTGTGTGTGCGTGTATGAGAGTGTGTGTGTGTATTTGTGTGTGTGAGTGTGTGTGTCCAGTCGGCTCGCAGAGATAAGAACACGGCCGTGGCAAGAAGGCCCTGCCTGTCGTAAAAGGCGTGTGCGTGTGTGTGCGTGTGTAATTGTGTGTGTATGTGTGTGTGTGTGTCTGTTTGGCTTGCAGAGATAAGAATACGGCCGAGTCAAGAAGGCCCTGCCTCTTGTATGGGGCGACTAATAGGTAGGAGTCGAGAGGTGAATAGTGTATGTGTGTGTGCGTGTGTGTGTGTGTGTGTGTTTGTGCGTGTGTAAGTGTGTGTGTATGTATGTGTGTGTCCATTCGGCTCGCAGAGATTTGAATACGGCCGAGGCAAGAAGGCCATGCCTGTCGTAAGAGGCGACTAATGGGTAGGAGTCGAGAGGTGAAGAGTGTATTTGTGTGTGTGTGTGTGCGTGTGTGTGCGTGTGTGCGTGCGTGTGTGTGTGAGTGTGTGTGTGTCCGTTCGGCTTGCAGAGATAAGCTTATGGCCGAGGCAAGAAGGCCCTGCCTGTCGTAAGTGGCGACTAATTGGTAGGAGTCGAGAGGTGAAGAGTGTATGTGTGTGTGTGCGTGTGTGCGTGTGTGTGTGCGTGTGTGAGTGTGTGTGTGTCCGGTCGGCTCGCAGAGATAAGAACACGTCCGTGCCAAGAAAGCCCTGCCTGTCGTAAGCGGTGACTAATGGGTAGAAGTCGAGAGGTGAAGAGTGTATGTGTGTGTGTGTGTGTGCGTGTGCGTGTGTGCGTGTGTGTGCTTGTGTGGGTGTGTGTGTGTGTGTCCGGTGGTCTCGCAGAGATAAGAACACGGCCGTGGCAAGAAGGCCCTGCCTGTCGTAAGAGGCGACTAATGGGTAGGAGTCGAGAGGTGAAGAGTGTATGTGTGTGTTTGCGTGTGTGCGTGTGTGTGCGTGTGTGAGTGTGTGTGTGTATTTGTGTGTGTGAGTGTGTGTGTTCAGTAGGCTCGCAGAGATAAGAACACGGCCGTGGCAAGAAGGCCCTGCCTGTCGTAAGAGGCGACTAATGGGTAGGAGTCGAGAGGTGAAGAGTGTATTTGTGTGTAAGTGTGCGTGTGTGCGTGTGTGTGCGTGTGTTTGTATTTGTGTGTGTGAGTGTGTGTGTGTCCAGTCGGCTCGCAGAGATAAGAACACGGCCGTGGCAAGAAGGCCCTGCCTGTCGTAAGAGGCGACTAATGGGTAGGAGTCGAGTGGTGAAGAGTGTATATGTGTGTGCGTATGTGCTTGTGTGTGCGTGTGAGAGTGCGTGTGTTTGTGTGGTGCGTGTGTGTGTGTGTCCGTTCCGCTTGCAGAGATAAGAATACAACCGAGGCAAGAAGGCCCTGACTCTTGTAAGGGGCGACTAATAAGTAGGAGTCGAGAGGTGAAGAGTGTATGTGTGTATGAGTGTGTGCGTGTGTGTGTGTGTGTGAGTATGTGTGTGTGTTAGTTCGGCTTGCAGAGATAAGAGCACGACCGAGGCAAGAAGGCCCTGCCTATCGTAAGAGGCGACTAATGGGTAGGAGTCGAGAGGTGAAGAGGGTACGTGAGTGTGTGCGTGTGTGGGTGTGTGTGTGTGTTTGTGCGTGTGTAAGTGTGTGTGTATGTTTGTGTGTGTCCATTCGGCTCGCAGAGATTGGAACACGGCAGAGGCAAGAAGGCCATGCCTGTCGTAAGAGGCGACTAATGGGTAGGAGTCGAGAGGTGAAGAGTGTATTTGTGTGTGTGCGTGTGTGCGTGCGTGTGTGTGTGAGTGTGTATGTGTCCGTTCGGCTTGCAGAGATAAGAATACGGCCGAGGCAAGAAGGCCCTGCCTGTCGTAAGTGGCGACTAATTGGTAGGAGTCGAGAGGTGAAAAGTGTTTTTGTGTGGGTGCGTGTGTGTGCGTGTGTGCGTGCTTGTGTGTGTGAGTGTGTATGTGTCCGTTCGGCTTGCAGAGATAAAAATACGGCCAAGACAAGAAGGCCCTGCCTGTCGTAAGTGGCGACTAATTGGTAGGAGTCGAGAGGTGAAGAGTGTATGTGTGTGTGTGTGCGTGTGTGGGTGTGTGTGTGTTTGTGCGTGTGTAAGTGTGTATGTGTGTATGTATGTGTGTGTCCATTCGGCTCGCAGAGATTAGAATACGGCCGAGGCAAGAAGGCCCTGCCTGTCGTAAGTGGCGACTAATTGGTAGGAGTCGAGAGGTGAAAAGTGTTTTTGTGTGTGTGCGTGTGTGTGCGTGTGTGCGTGCTTGTGTGTGTGAGTGTGTATGTGTCCGTTCGGCTTGCAGAGATAAGAATACGGCCAAGGCAAGAATGCCCTGCCTGTCGTAAGTGGCGACTAATTGGTAGGAGTCGAGAGGTGAAGAGTGTATGTGTGTGTGTGCGTGTGTGCGTGTGTGTGTGCGTGTGTGAGTATGTGTGTCCGGTCGGCTCGCAGTGATAAGGACACGTCTGTGCCAAGAAGGCCCTGCCTGTCGTTAGCGGCGACTACTGCGTAGGAGTCGAGAGGTGAAGAGTGTATATGTGTAAGTGCGTGTGAGCGTGTGTGTGCGTGTGTGAGTGTGTGTGTGTGTCCGGTCGGCTCTCAGAGATAAGAACACGGCCGTGGCAAGAAGGCCCTGCCTGTCGTAAGAGGCGACTAATGGGTAGGAGTCGAGACGTGAAGAGTGTATGTGTGTGTGGGTGTGCGTGTGTGTGCGTGTGTGAATGTGTGTGTGTATTTGTGTGTGTGAGTGTGTGTGTGTGTCCAGTCGGCTCGCAGAGATAAGAACACGGCCGTGGCAAGAAGGTTCTGCCTGTCGTAAGAGGCGACTAATGGGTAGGAGTCGAGAGGTGAAGAGTGTATTTGTGTGTAAGTGTGCGTGTGTGCGTGTGTGTGCGTGTGTGTGTATTTGTGTGTGTGAGTGTGTGTGTCCAGTCGGCTCGCAGAGATAAGAACACGGCCGTGGCAAGAAGGCCCTGCCTGTCGTAAGAGGCGACTAATGGGTAGGAGTCGAGTGGTGAAGAGTGTATATATGTGTGCGTATGTGCGTGTGTGTGCGTGTGAGAGTGCGTGTGTTTGTGTGTGCGTGTGTGTGTGTGTCCGTTCCGCTTGCAGAGATAAGAATACAACCGGGGCAAGAAGGCCCTGCCTCTTGTAAGGGGCGACTAATAAGTAGGAGTCGAGAGGTGAAGAGTGTATGTGTGTATGAGTGTGTGCGTGTGTGTGCGTGTGTGAGTATGTGTGTGTGTTAGTTCGGCTTGCAGAGATAAGAGCACGACCGAGGCAAGAAGGCCCTGCCTATCGTAAGAGGCGACTAATAGGTAGGAGTCGAGAGGTGAAGAGTGTATGTGTGTATGAGTGTGTGCGTGTGTGTGCGTGTGTGAGTATGTGTGTGTGTTAGTTTGGCTTGCAGAGATAAGAGCACGACCGAGGCAAGAAGGCCCTGCCTATCGTAAGAGGCGACTAATGGGTAGGAGTCGAGAGGTGAAGAGGGTACGTGAGTGTGTGCGTGTGTGGGTGTGTGTGTGTTTGTGCGTGTGTAAGTGTGTGTGTATGTTTGTGTGTGTCCATTCGGCTCGCAGAGATTAGAATACGGCAGAGGCAAGAAGGCCATGCCTGTCGTAAGAGGCGACTAATGGGTAGGAGTCGAGAGGTGAAGAGTGTATTTGTGTGTGTGCGTGTGTGCGTGCGTGTGTGTGTGAGTGTGTATGTGTCCGTTCGGCTTGCAGAGATAAGAATACGGCCGAGGCAAGAAGGCCCTGCCTGTCGTAAGTGGCGACTAATTGGTAGGAGTCGAGAGGTGAAAAGTGTTTTTGTGTGTGTGCGTGTGTGTGCGTGTGTGCGTGCTTGTGTGTGTGAGTGTGTATGTGTCCGTTCGGCTTGCAGAGATAAAAATACGGCCAAGGCAAGAAGGCCCTGCCTGTCGTAAGTGGCGACTAATTGGTAGGAGTCGAGAGGTGAAGAGTGTATGTGTGTGTGTGCGTGTGTGGGTGTGTGTGTGTTTGTGCGTGTGTAAGTGTGTGTGTGTATGTATGTGTGTGTCCATTCGGCTCGCAGAGATTAGAATACGGCCGAGGCAAGAAGGCCCTGCCTGTCGTAAGTGGCGACTACTGCGTAGGAGTCGAGAGGTGAAGAGTGTATATGTGTAACTGCGTGTGAGCGTGTGTGTGTGTGTGAGTGTGTGTGTGTGTCCGGTCGGCTCTCAGAGATAAGAACACGGCCGTGGCAAGAAGGCCCTGCCTGTCGTAAGAGGCGACTAATGGGTAGGAGTCGAGACGTGAAGAGTGTATGTGTGTGTGTGTGCGTGTGTGCGTGTGTGTGTGCGTGTGTGAGTGTGTGTGTGTATTTGTGTGTGTGAGTGTGTGTGTCCAGTCGGCTCGCAGAGATAAGAACACGGCCGTGGCAAGAAGGCCGTGCCTGTCGTAAAAGGCGTGTGCGTGTGTGTGCGTGTGTAATTGTGTGTGTATGTGTGTGTGTCTGTTTGGCTTGCAGAGATAAGAATACGGCCGAGGCAAGAAGGCCCTGCCTCTTGTATGGGGCGACTAATAGGTAGGAGTCGAGAGGTGAATAGTGTATGTGTGTGTGCGTGTGTGTGTGTGTGTGTGTGTTTGTGCGTGTGTAAGTGTGTGTGTATGTATGTGTGTGTCCATTCGGCTCGCAGAGATTAGAATACGGCCGAGGCAAGAAGGCCATGCCTGTCGTAAGAGGCGACTAATGGGTAGGAGTCGAGAGGTGAAGAGTGTATTTGTGTGTGTGTGTGTGCGTGTGTGTGCGTGTGTGCGTGCGTGTGTGTGTGAGTGTGTGTGTGTCCGTTCGGCTTGCAGAGATAAGCTTATGGACGAGGCAAGAAGGCCCTGCCTGTCGTAAGTGGCGACTAATTGGTAGGAGTCGAGAGGTGAAGAGTGTATGTGTGTGTGTGCGTGTGTGCGTGTGTGTGTGCGTGTGTGAGTGTGTGTGTGTCCGGTCGGCTCGCAGAGATAAGAACACGTCCGTGCCAAGAAAGCCCTGCCTGTCGTAAGCGGTGACTAATGGGTAGAAGTCGAGAGGTGAAGAGTGTATGTGTGTGTGTGTGCGTGTGCGTGTGTGCGTGTGTGTGCTTGTGTGGGTGTGTGTGTGTGTGTCCGGTCGTCTCGCAGAGATAAGAACACGGCCGTGGCAAGGAGGCCCTGCCTGTCGTAAGAGGCGACTAATGGGTAGGAGTCGAGAGGTGAAGAGTGTATGTGTGTGTTTGCGTGTGTGCGTGTGTGTGCGTGTGTGAGTGTGTGTGTGTATTTGTGTGTGTGAGTGTGTGTGTTCAGTAGGCTCGCAGAGATAAGAACACGGCCGTGGCAAGAAGGCTTTGCCTGTCGTAAGAGGCGACTAATGGGTAGGAGTCGAGAGGTGAAGAGTGTATTTGTGTGTAAGTGTGCGTGTGTGCGTGTGTGTGCGTGTGTGTGTATTTGTGTGTGTGAGTGTGTGTGTCCAGTCGGCTCGCAGAGATAAGAACACGGCCGTGGCAAGAAGGCCCTGCCTGTCGTAAGAGGCGACTAATGGGTAGGAGTCGAGTGGTGAAGAGTGTATATGTGTGTGCGTATGTGCGTGTGTGTGCGTGTGAGAGTGCGTGTGTTTGTGTGTGCGTGTGTGTGTGTCCGTTCCGCTTGCAGAGATAAGAATACAACCGAGGCAAGAAGGCCCTGCCTCTTGTAAGGGGCGACTAATAAGTAGGAGTCCAGAGGTGAAGAGTGTATGTGTGTATGAGTGTGTGCGTGTGTGAGTATGTGTGTGTGTTAGTTTGGCTTGCAGAGATAAGAGCACGACCGAGGCAAGAAGGCCCTGCCTATCGTAAGAGGCGACTAATGGGTAGGAGTCGAGAGGTGAAGAGGGTACGTGAGTGTGTGCGTGTGTGGGTGTGTGTGTGTGTTTGTGCGTGTGTAAGTGTGTGTGTATGTTTGTGTGTGTCCATTCGGCTCGCAGAGATTAGAATACGGCAGAGGCAAGAAGGCCATGCCTGTCGTAAGAGGCGACTAATGGGTAGGAGTCGAGAGGTGAAGAGTGTATTTGTGTGTGTGCGTGTGTGCGTGCGTGTGTGTGTGAGTGTGTATGTGTCCGTTCGGCTTGCAGAGATAAGAATACGGCCGAGGCAAGAAGGCCCTGCCTGTCGTAAGTGGCGACTAATTGGTAGGAGTCGAGAGGTGAAAAGTGTTTTTGTGTGTGTGCGTGTGTGTGCGTGTGTGCGTGCTTGTGTGTGTGAGTGTGTATGTGTCCGTTCGGCTTGCAGAGATAAAAATACGGCCAAGGCAAGAAGGCCCTGCCTGTCGTAAGTGGCGACTAATTGGTAGGAGTCGAGAGGTGAAGAGTGTATGTGTGTGTGTGCGTGTGTGGGTGTGTGTGTGTTTGTGCGTGTGTAAGTGTGTGTGTGTATGTATGTGTGTGTCCATTCGGCTCGCAGAGATTAGAATACGGCCGAGGCAAGAAGGCCCTGCCTGTCGTAAGTGGCGACTACTGCGTAGGAGTCGAGAGGTGAAGAGTGTATATGTGTAAGTGCGTGTGAGCGTGTGTGTGTGTGTGTGAGTGTGTGTGTGTGTCCGGTCGGCTCTCAGAGATAAGAACACGGCCGTGGCAAGAAGGCCCTGCCTGTCGTAAGAGGCGACTAATGGGTAGGAGTCGAGACGTGAAGAGTGTATGTGTGTGTGTGTGCGTGTGTGCGTGTGTGTGTGCGTGTGTGAGTGTGTGTGTCCGGTCGGCTCGCAGTGATAAGGACACGTCTGTGCCAAGAAGGCCCTGCCTGTCGTAAGCGGCGACTACTGCGTAGGAGTCGAGAGGTGAAGAGTGTATATGTGTAAGTGCGTGTGAGCGTGTGTGTGTGTGTGTGAGTGTGTGTGTTTGTCCGGTCGGCTCTCAGAGATAAGAACACGGCCGTGGCAAGAAGGCCCTGCCTGTCGTAAGAGGCGACTAATGGGTAGGAGTCGAGACGTGAAGAGTGTATGTGTGTGTGAGTGTGCGTGTGTGTGCGTGTGTGAATGTGTGTGTGTATTTGTGTGTGTAAGTGTGTGTGTGTCCAGTCGGCTCGCAGAGATAAGAACACGGCCGTGGCAAGAAGGTTCTGCCTGTCGTAAGAGGCGACTAATGGGTAGGAGTCGAGAGGTGAAGAGTGTATTTGTGTGTAAGTGTGCGTGTGTGCGTGTGTGTGCGTGTGTGTGTATTTGTGTGTGTGAGTGTGTGTGTCCAGTCGGCTCGCAGAGATAAGAACACGGCCGTGGCAAGAAGGCCCTGCCTGTCGTAAGAGGCGACTAATGGGTAGGAGTCGAGTGGTGAAGAGTGTATATGTGTGTGCGTATGTGCGTGTGTGTGCGTGTGAGAGTGCGTGTGTTTGTGTGTGCGTGTGTGTGTGTCCGTTCCGCTTGCAGAGATAAGAATACAACCGAGGCAAGAAGGCCCTGCCTCTTGTAAGGGGCGACTAATAAGTAGGAGTCCAGAGGTGAAGAGTGTATGTGTGTATGAGTGTGTGCGTGTGTGAGTATGTGTGTGTGTTAGTTTGGCTTGCAGAGATAAGAGCACGACCGAGGCAAGAAGGCCCTGCCTATCGTAAGAGGCGACTAATGGGTAGGAGTCGAGAGGTGAAGAGGGTACGTGAGTGTGTGCGTGTGTGGGTGTGTGTGTGTGTTTGTGCGTGTGTAAGTGTGTGTGTATGTTTGTGTGTGTCCATTCGGCTCGCAGAGATTAGAATACGGCAGAGGCAAGAAGGCCATGCCTGTCGTAAGAGGCGACTAATGGGTAGGAGTCGAGAGGTGAAGAGTGTATTTGTGTGTGTGCGTGTGTGCGTGCGTGTGTGTGTGAGTGTGTATGTGTCCGTTCGGCTTGCAGAGATAAGAATACGGCCGAGGCAAGAAGGCCCTGCCTGTCGTAAGTGGCGACTAATTGGTAGGAGTCGAGAGGTGAAAAGTGTTTTTGTGTGTGTGCGTGTGTGTGCGTGTGTGCGTGCTTGTGTGTGTGAGTGTGTATGTGTCCGTTCGGCTTGCAGAGATAAAAATACGGCCAAGGCAAGAAGGCCCTGCCTGTCGTAAGTGGCGACTAATTGGTAGGAGTCGAGAGGTGAAGAGTGTATGTGTGTGTGTGCGTGTGTGGGTGTGTGTGTGTTTGTGCGTGTGTAAGTGTGTGTGTGTATGTATGTGTGTGTCCATTCGGCTCGCAGAGATTAGAATACGGCCGAGGCAAGAAGGCCCTGCCTGTCGTAAGTGGCGACTACTGCGTAGGAGTCGAGAGGTGAAGAGTGTATATGTGTAAGTGCGTGTGAGCGTGTGTGTGTGTGTCAGTGTGTGTGTGTGTCCGGTCGGCTCTCAGAGATAAGAACACGGCCGTGGCAAGAAGGCCCTGCCTGTCGTAAGAGGCGACTAATGGGTAGGAGTCGAGACGTGAAGAGTGTATGTGTGTGTGTGTGCGTGTGTGCGTGTGTGTGTGCGTGTGTGAGTGTGTGTGTCCGGTCGGCTCGCAGTGATAAGGACACGTCTGTGCCAAGAAGGCCCTGCCTGTCGTAAGCGGCGACTACTGCGTAGGAGTCGAGAGGTGAAGAGTGTATATGTGTAAGTGCGTGTGAGCGTGTGTGTGTGTGTGTGTGAGTGTGTGTGTTTGTCCGGTCGGCTCTCAGAGATAAGAACACGGCCGTGGCAAGAAGGCCCTGCCTGTCGTAAGAGGCGACTAATGGGTAGGAGTCGAGACGTGAAGAGTGTATGTGTGTGTGAGTGTGCGTGTGTGTGCGTGTGTGAATGTGTGTGTGTATTTGTGTGTGTAAGTGTGTGTGTGTCCAGTCGGCTCGCAGAGATAAGAACACGGCCGTGGCAAGAAGGTTCTGCCTGTCGTAAGAGGCGACTAATGGGTAGGAGTCGAGAGGTGAAGAGTGTATTTGTGTGTAAGTGTGCGTGTGTGCGTGTGTGTGCGTGTGTGTGTATTTGTGTGTGTGAGTGTGTGTGTCCAGTCGGCTCGCAGAGATAAGAACACGGCCGTGGCAAGAAGGCCCTGCCTGTCGTAAGAGGCGACTAATGGGTAGGAGTCGAGTGGTGAAGAGTGTATATATGTGTGCGTATGTGCGTGTGTGTGCGTGTGAGAGTGCGTGTGTTTGTGTGTGCGTGTGTGTGTGTGTCCGTTCCGCTTGCAGAGATAAGAATACAACCGAGGCAAGAAGGCCCTGCCTCTTGTAAGGGGCGACTAATAAGTAGGAGTCGAGAGGTGAAGAGTGTATGTGTGTATGAGTGTGTGCGTGTGTGTGCGTGTGTGAGTATGTGTGTGTGTTAGTTCGGCTTGCAGAGATAAGAGCACGACTGAGGCAAGAAGGCCCTGCCTATCGTAAGAGGCGACTAATAGGTAGGAGTCGAGAGGTGAAGAGTGTATGTGTGTGTGCGTGTGTGCGTGTGTGTGTGCGTGTGTAAGTGTATGTGTGTGCGTGTGTGCGTGCGTGTGTGCGTGTGTGTGTGCGTGTGTGCGTGCGTGTTTACGCGTGTGTGTGTGTTTGTGAGTGTGTGTGTGTGTGTATGTGTGTGTGTGTCCCTTCGGCTCGCAGAGATAAGAAAACAGCCGTGGCAAGAAGGCCATGCCAGTCTTAAGGGGCGACTAATGGGTAGGAGTCGAGAGGTGAAGAGTGTATGTGTGCGTGCGTGTGTGTGTGTGAATGTGTGTGTGTATGTGTGTGTGTATGTGTGTGTGTCCCTTCTGCTCGCAGAGATAAAAATACAGCCGTGACAAGAAGGCCATGCCTGTCGTAAGAGGCGACTAATGGGTAGGAGTCGAGAGGTGAAGAGTGTATGTGTGTGTGCGTGTGTGCGTGTGTGTGTGAGTATGTGTGTGTGTATGTGTGTGTGTCCCTTCTGCTCGCAGAGATAAAAATACAGCCGTGACAAGAAGGCCATGCCTGTCGTAAGAGGCGACTAATGGGTAGGAGTCGAGAGGTGAAGAGAGTATGTGTGTGTGTGTGTGCGTGTGTGCGTACGTGTGTGCGTGTATGCGTGTGTGTGTGTGAGTGTGTGTGTGTCCGTTCGGCTCGCAGAGATAAGAACACGGCCGTGGCAAGAAGTCCCTGCCTGTCGTAAGAGGCGACTAATGAATAGGAGTCGAGAGGTGAAGAGTGTATGTGTCTTTGTGTGTGTGCGTGTGTTTGTGCGTGTGTGACTATGTGTGTGTATGTGTGTGTGTGTGTCTGTTTGGCTTGCAGAGATAAGAATACGGCTGAGGCAAGAAGGCCCTGCCTGTCTTAAGAGGCGACTAATGGATATTAGTCGAGAGATGGAGAGTGTGTGCGTGTGCGTGTACGTGTGCGTGTGTGCGTGTGTGCCTGTGTGCGTGTGTTTGTGTGTACGTGTGTGTGTCCGTTCGGCTTGCAGAGATAAGAACACGGCATGGCAAGAAGTCCCTGCCTGTCGTAAGAGGCGACTAATGGGTAGGAGTCGAGAGGTGAAGAGGGTACGTGAGTGTGTGCGTGTGTGGGTGTGTGTGTGTTTGTGCGTGTGTAAGTGTGTGTGTGTATGTTTGTGTGTGTCCATTCGGCTCGCAGAGATTAGAATACGGCACAGGCAAGAAGGCCATGCCTGTCGTAAGAGGCGACTAATGGGTAGGAGTCGAGAGGTGAAGAGTGTATTTGTGTGTGTGCGTGTGTGCGTGCGTGTGTGTGTGAGTGTGTATGTGTCCGTTCGGCTTGCAGAGATAAGAATACGGCCGAGGCAAGAAGGCCCTGGCTGTCGTAAATGGCGACTAATTGGTAGGAGTCGAGAGGTGAAAAGTGTTTTTGTGTGTGTGCGTGTGTGTGCGTGTGTGCGTGCTTGTGTGTGTGAGTGTGTATGTGTCCGTTCGGCTTGCAGAGATATAAATACGGCCAAGGCAAGAAGGCCCTGCCTGTCGTAAGTGGCGACTAATTGGTAGGAGTCGAGAGGTGAAGAGTGTATGTGTGTGTGTGTGCGTGTGTGGGTGTGTGTGTGTGTGTTTGTGCGTGTGTAAGTGTGTGTGTGTGTATGTATGTGTGTGTCCATTCGGCTCGCAGAGATTAGAATACGGCCGAGGCAAGAAGGCCCTGCCTGTCGTAAGTGGCGACTAATTGGTAGGAGTCGGGAGGTGAAAAGTGTTTTTGTGTGTGTGCGTGTGTGTGCGTGTGTGCGTGCTTGTGTGTGTGAGTGTGTATGTGTCCGTTCGGCTTGCAGAGATAAGAATACGGCCAAGGCAAGAATGCCCTGCCTGTCGTAAGTGGCGACTAATTGGTAGGAGTCGAGAGGTGAAGAGTGTATGTGTGTGTGTGCGTGTGTGCGTGTGTGTGTGCGTGTGTGAGTGTGTGTGTCCGGTCGGCTCGCAGTGATAAGGACACGTCTGTGCCAAGAAGGCCCTGGCTGTCGTAAGCGGCGACTACTGCGTAGGAGTCGAGAGGTGAAGAGTGTATATGTGTAAGTGCGTGTGAGCGTGTGTGTGCGTGTGTGAGTGTGAGTGTATGTCCGGTCGGCTCTCAGAGATAAGAACACGGCCGTGGCAAGAAGGCCCTGCCTGTCGTAAGAGGCGACTAATGGGTAGGAGTCGAGAGGTGAAGAGTGTATGTGTGTGTGAGTGTGCGTGTGTGTGCGTGTGAGAATGTGTGTGTGTATTTGTGTGTGTGAGTGTGTGTGTGTCCAGTCGGCTTGCAGAGATAAGAACACGGCCGTGGCAAGAAGGCCCTGCCTGTCGTAAGAGGCGACTAATGGGTAGGAGTCGAGTGGTGAAGAGTGTATTTGTGTGTAAGTGTGCGTGTGTGCGTGTGTGTGCGTGTGTGTGTATTTGTGTGTGTGAGTGTGTGTGTCCAGTCGGCTCGCAGAGATAAGAACTTGGCCGTGGCAAGAAGGCCCTGCCTGTCGTAAGAGGCGACTAATGGGTAGGAGTCGAGTGGTGAAGAGTGTATATGTGTGTGCGTATGTGCCTGTGTGTGCGGGTGAGAGTGCGTGTGTTTGTGTGTGCGTGTGTGTGTGTGTCCGTTCCGCTTGCAGAGATAAGAATACAACCGAGGCAAGAAGGCCCTGCCTCTTGTAAGGGGCGACTAATAAGTAGGAGTCGAGAGGTGAAGAGTGTATGTGTGTATGAGTGTGTGCGTGTGTGTGCGTGTGTGAGTATGTGTGTGTGTTAGTTCGGCTTGCAGAGATAAGAGCACGACCGAGGCAAGAAGGCCCTGCCTATCGTAAGAGGCGACTAATAGGTAGGAGTCGAGAGGTGAAGAGTGTATGTGTGTGTGCGTGTGTGCGTGTGTGTGTGCGTGTGTAAGTGTATGTGTGTGCGTGTGTGCGTGCGTGTGTGCGTGTGTGTGTGCGTGTGTGCGTGCGTGTTTGCGCGTGTGTGTGTGTTTGTGAGTGTGTGTGTGTGTGTGTATGTGTGTGTGTGTCCCTTCGGCTCGCAGAGATAAGAAAACAGCCGTGGCAAGAAGGCCATGCCAGTCTTAAGGGGCGAATAATGGGTAGGAGTCGAGAGGTGAAGAGTGTATGTGTGCGTGCGTGTGTGTGTGTGAATGTGTGTGTGTATGTGTGTGTGTATGTGTGTGTGTCCCTTCTGCCCGCAGAGATAAAAATACAGCCGTGACAAGAAGGCCATGCCTGTCGTAAGCGGCGACTAATGGGTAGGAGTCGAGAGGTGAAGAGTGTATGTGTGTGTGCGTGTGTGCGTGTGTGTGTGAGTATGTGTGTGTGTATGTGTGTGTGTATCCCTTCGGCTCGCAGAGATATGAATACGTCCGTGGCAAGAAGGCGATGCTTGCTGTAAGGAGCGACTAATTGGTAGAAGTCGAGAGGTGAAGTGTGTATGTGTGTGTGTGTGTGTGCAAGTGTGTGTGTGTCCGTTCGGCTCGCAGAGATAGAAATACGTCTGTGGCAAGAAGGCCCTGCCTGTCTTAAGAGGCGACTAATGGATAGGAGTCGAGAGGTGGAGAGTGTGTGCGTGTGCGTGTGCGTGTTTGCGTGTATGCCTGTGAGCATGTGTGTGTGTGTCCGTTCGGCTTGCAGAGATAAGAACACCGCCGTGGCAAGAAGGCCCTGCTTGTCGTAAGAGGCGACTAATGGGTAGGAGTCGAGAGGTGAAGAGTGTATGTGTGAGTGAGTGTGGGTGTGTGTGCGTGTATGAGTGTGTGTGTGTATTTGTGTGTGTGAGTGTGTGTGTCCAGTCGGCTCGCAGAGATAAGAACACGGCCGTGGCAAGAAGGCCGTGCCTGTCGTAAAAGGCGTGTGCGTGTGTGTGCGTGTGTAATTGTGTGTGTATGTGTGTGTGTCTGTTTGGCTTGCAGAGATAAGAATACGGCCGAGGCAAGAAGGCCCTGCCTCTTGTATGGGGCGACTAATAGGTAGGAGTCGAGAGGTGAATAGTGTATGTGTGTGTGCGTGTGTGTGTGTGTGTGTGTGTGTGTTTGTGCGTGTGTAAGTGTGTGTGTATGTATGTGTGTGTCCATTCGGCTCGCAGAGATTAGAATACGGCCGAGGCAAGAAGGCCATGCCTGTCGTAAGAGGCGACTAATGGGTAGGAGTCGAGAGGTGAAGAGTGTATTTGTGTGTGTGTGTGTGTGTGTGTGCGTGTGTGTGCGTGTGTGCGTGTGTGTGTGTGAGTGTGTGTGTGTCCGTTCGGCTTGCAGAGATAAGCTTATGGACGAGGCAAGAAGGCCCTGCCTGTCGTAAGTGGCGACTAATTGGTAGGAGTCGAGAGGTGAAGAGTGTATGTGTGTGTGTGCGTGTGTGCGTGTGTGTGTGCGTGTGTGAGTGTGTGTGTGTCCGGTCGGCTCGCAGAGATAAGAACACGTCCGTGCCAAGAAAGCCCTGCCTGTCGTAAGCGGTGACTAATGGGTAGAAGTCGAGAGGTGAAGAGTGTATGTGTGTGTGTGCGTGTGCGTGTTTGCGTGTGTGTGCTTGTGTGGGTGTGTGTGTGTGTGTGTCCGGTCGTCTCGCAGAGATAAGAACACGGCCGTGGCAAGAAGGCCCTGCCTGTCGTAAGAGGCGACTAATGGGTAGGAGTCGAGAGGTGAAGAGTGTATGTGTGTGTTTGCGTGTGTGCGTGTGTGTGCGTGTGTGAGTGTGTGTGTGTATTTGTGTGTGTGAGTGTGTGTGTTCAGTAGGCTCGCAGAGATAAGAACACGGCCGTGGCAAGAAGGCCCTGCCTGTCGTAAGAGGCGACTAATGGGTAGGAGTCGAGAGGTGAAGAGTGTATTTGTGTGTAAGTGTGCGTGTGTGCGTGTGTGTGCGTGTGTGTATTTGTGTGTGTGAGTGTGTGTGTCCAGTCGGCTCGCAGAGATAAGAACACGGCCGTGGCAAGAAGGCCCTGCCTGTCGTAAGAGGCGACTAATGGGTAGGAGTCGAGTGGTGAAGAGTGTATATGTGTGTGCGTATGTGCGTGTGTGTGCGTGTGAGAGTGCGTGTGTTTGTGTGTGCGTGTGTGTGTGTCCGTTCCGCTTGCAGAGATAAGAATACAACCGAGGCAAGAAGGCCCTGCCTCTTGTAAGGGGCGACTAATAAGTAGGAGTCGAGAGGTGAAGAGTGTATGTGTGTATGAGTGTGTGCGTGTGTGTGCGTGTGTGAGTATGTGTGTGTGTTAGTTCGGCTTGCAGAGATAAGAGCACGACCGAGGCAAGAAGGCCCTGCCTATCGTAAGAGGCGACTAATGGGTAGGAGTCGAGAGGTGAAGAGGGTACGTGAGTGTGTGCGTGTGTGGGTGTGTGTGTGTTTGTGCGTGTGTAAGTGTGTGTGTATGTTTGTGTGTGTCCATTCGGCTCGCAGAGATTAGAATACGGCAGAGGCAAGAAGGCCATGCCTGTCGTAAGAGGCGACTAATGGGTAGGAGTCGAGAGGTGAAGAGTGTATTTGTGTGTGTGCGTGTGTGCGTGCGTGTGTGTGTGAGTGTGTATGTGTCCGTTCAGCTTGCAGAGATAAGAATACGGCCGAGGCAAGAAGGCCCTGCCTGTCGAAAGTGGCGACTAATTGGTAGGAGTCGAGAGGTGAAAAGTGTTTTTGTGTGTGTGCGTGTGTGTGCGTGTGTGCGTGCTTGTGTGTGTGAGTGTGTATGTGTCCGTTCGGCTTGCAGAGATACAAATACGGCCAAGGCAAGAAGGCCCTGCCTGTCGTAAGTGGCGACTAATTGGTAGGAGTCGAGAGGTGAAGAGTGTATGTGTGTGTGTGTGCGTGTGTGGGTGTGTGTGTGTTTGTGCGTGTGTAAGTGTGTGTGTATGTATGTGTGTGTCCATTCGGCTCGCAGAGATTAAAATACGGCCGAGGCAAGAAGGCCCTGCCTGTCGTAAGTGGCGACTAATTGGTAGGAGTCGAGAGGTGAAAAGTGTTTTTGTGTGTGTGCGTGTGTGTGCGTGTGTGCGTGCTTGTGTGTGTGAGTGTGTATGTGTCCGTTAGGCTTGCAGAGATAAGAATACGGCCAAGGCAAGAATGCCCTGCCTGTCGTAAGTGGCGACTAATTGGTAGGAGTCGAGAGGTGAAGAGTGTATGTGTGTGTGTGTGCGTGTGTGCGTGTGTGTGTGCGTGTGTGAGTGTGTGTGTCCGGTCGGCTCGCAGTGATAAGGACACGTCTGTGCCAGGAAGGCCCTGCCTGTCGTAAGCGGCGACTACTGCGTAGGAGTCGAGAGGTGAAGAGTGTATATGTGTAAGTGCGTGTGAGCGTGTGTGTGTGTGTGTGAGTGTGTGTGTGTGTCCGGTCGGCTCTCAGAGATAAGAACACGGCCGTGGCAAGAAGGCCCTGCCTGTCGTAAGAGGCGACTAATGGGTAGGAGTCGAGACGTGAAGAGTGTATGTGTGTGTGAGTGTGCGTGTGTGTGCGTGTGTGAATGTGTGTGTGTATTTGTGTGTGTGAGTGTGTGTGTGTCCAGTCGGCTCGCAGAGATAAGAACACGGCCGTGGCAAGAAGGTTCTGCCTGTCGTAAGAGGCGACTAATGGGTAGGAGTCGAGAGGTGAAGAGTGTATTTGTGTGTAAGTGTGCGTGTGTGCGTGTGTGTGCGTGTGTGTGTATTTGTGTGTGTGAGTGTGTGTGTCCAGTCGGCTCGCAGAGATAAGAACACGGCCGTGGCAAGAAGGCCCTGCCTGTCGTAAGAGGCGACTAATGGGTAGGAGTCGAGTGGTGAAGAGTGTATATATGTGTGCGTATGTGCGTGTGTGTGCGTGTGAGAGTGCGTGTGTTTGTGTGTGCGTGTGTGTGTGTGTCCGTTCCGCTTGCAGAGATAAGAATACAACCGAGGCAAGAAGGCCCTGCCTCTTGTAAGGGGCGACTAATAAGTAGGAGTCGAGAGGTGAAGAGTGTATGTGTGTATGAGTGTGTGCGTGTGTGTGCGTGTGTGAGTATGTGTGTGTGTTAGTTCGGCTTGCAGAGATAAGAGCACGACCGAGGCAAGAAGGCCCTGCCTATCGTAAGAGGCGACTAATAGGTAGGAGTCGAGAGGTGAAGAGTGTATGTGTGTGTGCGTGTGTGCGTGTGTGTGTGCGTGTGTAAGTGTATGTGTGTGCGTGTGTGCGTGCGTGTGTGCGTGTGTGTGTGCGTGTATGCGTGCGTGTTTGCGCGTGTGTGTGTGTTTGTGAGTGTGTGTGTGTGTGTGTGTATGTGTGTGTGTGTCCCTTCGGCTCGCAGAGATAAGAAAAGAGCCGTGGCAAGAAGGCCATGCCAGTCGTAAGAGGCGACTAATGGGTAGGAGTCGAGAGGTGAAGAGTGTTTGTGTGTGTGCGTGTGTGCGTGTGTGTGTGAGTATGTGTGTGTGTATGTGTGTGTGTGTATTCCTTCGGCTCGCAGAGATATGAATACGTCCGTGGCAAGAAGGCCATGCTTGCTGTAAGGAGCGACTAATTGGTAGAAGTCGAGAGGTGAAGTGTGTATGTGTGTGTGTGTGTGTGTGTGTGCAATTGTGTGTGTGTGTGTCCGTTCGGCTCGCAGAGATAGAAATACGTCTGTGGCAAGAAGGCCCTGCCTGTCTTAAGAGGCGACTAATGGATAGGGGTCGAGAGGTGGAGAGTGTGTGCGTGTGCGTGTGCGTGTGTGCGTGTATGCCTGTGAGCGTGTGTTTGTGTGTGCGTGTGTGTGTGTGTCCGTTCGGCTTGCAGAGATAAGAACACCGCCGTGGCAAGAAGGCCCTGCTTGTCGTAAGAGGCGACTAATGGGTAGGAGTCGAGAGGTGAAGAGTGTATGTGTGTGTGAGTGTGCGTGTGTGTGCGTGTATGAGAGTGTGTGTGTATTTGTGTGTGTGAGTGTGTGTGTCCAGTCGGCTCGCAGAGATAAGAACACGGCCGTGGCAAGAAGGCCCTGCCTGTCGTAAAAGGCGTGTGCGTGTGTGTGCGTGTGTAATTGTGTGTGTATGTGTGTGTGTCTGTTTGGCTTGCAGAGATAAGAATACGGCCGAGTCAAGAAGGCCCTGCCTCTTGTATGGGGCGACTAATAGGTAGGAGTCGAGAGGTGAATAGTGTATGTGTGTGCGTGTGTGTGTGTGTGTGTGTTTGTGGGTGTGTAAGTGTGTGTGTATGTATGTGTGTGTCCATTCGGCTCGCAGAGATTTGAATACGGCCGAGGCAAGAAGGCCATGCCTGTCGTAAGAGGCGACTAATGGGTAGGAGTCGAGAGGTGAAGAGTGTATTTGTGTGTGTGTGTGTGTGCGTGTGTGTGCGTGTGTGCGTGCGTGTGTGTGTGAGTGTGTGTGTGTCCGTTCGGCTTGCAGAGATAAGCTTATGGCCGAGGCAAGAAGGCCCTGCCTGTCGTAAGTGGCGACTAATTGGTAGGAGTCGAGAGGTGAAGAGTGTATGTGTGTGTGTGCGTGTGTGCGTGTGTGTGTGCGTGTGTGAGTGTGTGTGTGTCCGGTCGGCTCGCAGAGATAAGAACACGTCCGTGCCAAGAAAGCCCTGCCTGTCGTAAGCGGTGACTAATGGGTAGAAGTCTAGAGGTGAAGAGTGTATGTGTGTGTGTGCGTGTGTGAGTGTGTGTGTGTATTTGTGTGTGTGAGTGTGTGTGTTCAGTAGGCTCGCAGAGATAAGAACACGGCCGTGGCAAGAAGGCCCTGCCTGTCGTAAGAGGCGACTAATGGGTAGGAGTCGAGAGGTGAAGAGTGTATTTGTGTGTAAGTGTGCGTGTGTGCGTGTGTGTGCGTGTGTGTGTATTTGTGTGTGTGAGTGTGTGTGTCCAGTCGGCTCGCAGAGATAAGAACACGGCCGTGGCAAGAAGGCCCTGCCTGTCGTAAGAGGCGACTAATGGGTAGGAGTCGAGTGGTGAAGAGTGTATATGTGTGTGCGTATGTGCTTGTGTGTGCGTGTGAGAGTGCGTGTGTTTGTGTGGTGCGTGTGTGTGTGTGTCCGTTCCGCTTGCAGAGATAAGAATACAACCGAGGCAAGAAGGCCCTGACTCTTGTAAGGGGCGACTAATAAGTAGGAGTCGAGAGGTGAAAGTGTATGTGTGTATGAGTGTGTGCGTGTGTGTGCGTGTGTGAGTATGTGTGTGTGTTAGTTCGGCTTGCAGAGATAAGAGCACGACCGAGGCAAGAAGGCCCTGCCTATCGTAAGAGGCGACTAATGGGTAGGAGTCGAGAGGTGAAGAGGGTACGTGAGTGTGTGCGTGTGTGGGTGTGTGTTTGTTTGTGCGTGTGTAAGTGTGTGTGTATGTTTGTGTGTGTCCATTCGGCTCGCAGAGATTGGAACACGGCAGAGGCAAGAAGGCCATGCCTATCGTAAGAGGCGACTAATGGGTAGGAGTCGAGAGGTGAAGAGTGTATTTGTGTGTGTGCGTGTGTGCGTGCGTGTGTGTGTGAGTGTGTATGTGTCCGTTCGGCTTGCAGAGATAAGAATACGGCCGAGGCAAGAAGGCCCTGCCTGTCGTAAGTGGCGACTAATTGGTAGGAGTCGAGAGGTGAAAAGTGTTTTTGTGTGTGTGCGTGTGTGTGCGTGTGTGCGTGCTTGTGTGTGTGAGTGTGTATGTGTCCGTTCGGCTTGCAGAGATAAAAATACGGCCAAGACAAGAAGGCCCTGCCTGTCGTAAGTGGCGACTAATTGGTAGGAGTCGAGAGGTGAAGAGTGTATGTGTGTGTGTGCGTGTGTGGGTGTGTGTGTGTTTGTGCGTGTGTAAGTGTGTGTGTGTATGTATGTGTGTGTCCATTCGGCTCGCAGAGATTAGAATACGGCCGAGGCAAGAAGGCCCTGCCTGTCGTAAGTGGCGACTAATTGGTAGGAGTCGAGAGGTGAAGAGTGTATGTGTGTGTGTGTGCGTGTGTGGGTGTGTGTGTGTTTGTGCGTGTGTAAGTGTGTGTGTGTATGTATGTGTGTGTCCATTCGGCTCGCAGAGATTAGAATACGGCCGAGGCAAGAAGGCCCTGCCTGTCGTAAGTGGCGACTAATTGGTAGGAGTCGAGAGGTGAAGAGTGTATGTGTGTGTGTGCGTGTGTGCGTGTGTGTGTGCGTGTGTGCGTGTGTGTGCGTGTGTGCGTGCTTGTGTGTGTGAGTGTGTATGTGTCCGTTCGGCTTGCAGAGATAAGGATACGGCCAAGGCAAGAATGCCCTGCCTGTCGTAAGTGGCGACTAATTGGTAGGAGTCGAGAGGTGAAGAGTGTATGTGTGTGTGTGCGTGTGTGCGTGTGTGTGTGCGTGTGTGAGTGTGTGTGTCCGGTCGGCTCGCAGTGATAAGGACACGTCTGTGCCAAGAAGGCCCTGCCTGTCGTTAGCGGCGACTACTGCGTAGGAGTCGAGAGGTGAAGAGTGTATATGTGTAAGTGCGTGTGAGCGTGTGTGTGCGTGTGTGAGTGTGTGTGTGTGTCCGGTCGGCTCTCAGAGATAAGAACACGGCCGTGGCAAGAAGGCCCTGCCTGTCGTAAGAGGCGACTAATGGGTAGGAGTCGAGACGTGAAGAGTGTATGTGTGTGTGGGTGTGCGTGTGTGTGCGTGTGTGAATGTGTGTGTGTATTTGTGTGTGTGAGTGTGTGTGTGTCCAGTCGGCTCGCAGAGATAAGAACACGGCCGTGGCAAGAAGGTTCTGCCTGTCGTAAGAGGCGACTAATGGGTAGGAGTCGAGAGGTGAAGAGTGTATTTGTGTGTAAGTGTGCGTGTGTGCGTGTGTGTGTGCGTGTGTGTGTATTTGTGTGTGTGAGTGTGTGTGTCCAGTCGGCTCGCAGAGATAAGAACACGGCCGTGGCAAGAAGGCCCTGCCTGTCGTAAGAGGCGACTAATGGGTAGGAGTCGAGTGGTGAAGAGTGTATATATGTGTGCGTATGTGCGTGTGTGTGCGTGTGAGAGTGCGTGTGTTTGTGTGTGCGTGTGTGTGTGTGTCCGTTCCGCTTGCAGAGATAAGAATACAACCGGGGCAAGAAGGCCCTGCCTCTTGTAAGGGGCGACTAATAAGTAGGAGTCGAGAGGTGAAGAGTGTATGTGTGTATGAGTGTGTGCGTGTGTGTGCGTGTGTGAGTATGTGTGTGTGTTAGTTCGGCTTGCAGAGATAAGAGCACGACCGAGGCAAGAAGGCCCTGCCTATCGTAAGAGGCGACTAATAGGTAGGAGTCGAGAGGTGAAGAGTGTATGTGTGTGTGCGTGTGGTGTGCGTGTGTAAGTGTATGTGTGTGCGTGTGTGCGTGCGTGTGTGCGTGTGTGTGTGCGTGTGTGCGTGCGTGTTTGCGCGTGTGTGTGTGTTTGTGAGTGTGTGTGTGTGTGTATATGTGTGTGTGTCCCTTCGGCTCGCAGAGATAAGAAAACAGCCGTGGCAAGAAGGCCATGCCAGTCTTAAGGGGCGACTAATGGGTAGGAGTCGAGAGGTGAAGAGTGTATGTGTGCGTGCGTGTGTGTGTGTGAATGTGTGTGTGTATGTGTGTGTGTATGTGTGTGTGTCCCTTCTGCTCGCAGAGATAAAAATACAGCGGTGACAAGAAGGCCATGCCTGTCGTAAGAGGCGACTAATGGGTAGGAGTCGAGAGGTGAAGAGTGTATGTGTGTGTGCGTGTGTGCGTGTGTGTGTGAGTATGTGTGTGTGTATGTGTGTGTGTATCCCTTCGGCTCGCAGAGATATGAATACGTCCGTGGCAAGAAGGCCATGCTTGCTGTAAGGAGCGACTAATTGGTAGAAGTCGAGAGGTGAAGTGTGTGTGTGTGTGTGTGTGTGTGTGTGTGTGTGTGTGTGTGTGTGTGTGTGTGCAAGTGTGTGTGTGTGTCCGTTCGGCTCGCAGAGATAGAAATACGTCTGTGGCAAGAAGGCCCTGCCTGTCTTAAGAGGCGACTAATGGATAGGAGTCGAGAGGTGGAGAGTGTGTGCGTGTGCGTGTGCGTGTGTGCGTGTATGCCTGTGAGCGTGTTTGTGTGTGCGTGTGTGTGTGTCCGTTCGGCTTGAAGAGATAAGAACACCGCCGTGGCAAGAAGGCCCTGCTTGTCGTAAGAGGCGACTAATGGGTAGGAGTCGAGAGGTGAAGAGTGTATGTGTGTGTGAGTGTGCGTGTGTGTGCGTGTATGAGTGTGTGTGTGTATTTGTGTGTGTGAGTGTGTGTGTCCAGTCGGCTCGCAGAGATAAGAACACGGCCGTGGCAAGAAGGCCCTGCCTGTCGTAAAAGGCGTGTGCGTGTGTGTGCGTGTGTAATTGTGTGTGTATGTGTGTGTGTCTGTTTGGCTTGCAGAGATAAGAATACGGCCGAGGCAAGAAGGCCCTGCCTCTTGTATGGGGCGACTAATAGGTAGAAGTCGAGAGGTGAATAGTGTATGTGTGTGTGCGTGTGTGTGTGTGTGTGTGTGTGTGTTTGTGCGTGTGTAAGTGTGTGTGTGTATGTATGTGTGTGTCCATTCGGCTCGCAGAGATTAGAATACGGCCGAGGCAAGAAGGCCATGCCTGTCGTAAGAGGCGACTAATGGGTAGGAGTCGAGAGGTGAAGAGTGTATTTGTGTGTGTGTGTGCGTGTGTGTGCGTGTGTGCGTGCGTGTGTGTGTGAGTGTGTGTGTGTCCGTTAGGCTTGCAGAGATAAGAATACGGCCAAGGCAAGAATGCCCTGCCTGTCGTAAGTGGCGACTAATTGGTAGGAGTCGAGAGGTGAAGAGTGTATGTGTGTGTGTGTGCGTGTGTGCGTGTGTGTGTGCGTGTGTGAGTGTGTGTGTCCGGTCGGCTCGCAGTGATAAGGACACGTCTGTGCCAGGAAGGCCCTGCCTGTCGTAAGCGGCGACTACTGCGTAGGAGTCGAGAGGTGAAGAGTGTATATGTGTAAGTGCGTGTGAGCGTGTGTGTGTGTGTGAGTGTGTGTCTGTGTCCGGTCGGCTCTCAGAGATAAGAACACGGCCGTGGCAAGAAGGCCCTGCCTGTCGTAAGAGGCGACTAATGGGTAGGAGTCGAGACGTGAAGAGTGTATGTGTGTGTGAGTGTGCGTGTGTGTGCGTGTGTGAATGTGTGTGTGTATTTGTGTGTGTGAGTGTGTGTGTGTCCAGTCGGCTCGCAGAGATAAGAACACGGCCGTGGCAAGAAGGTTCTGCCTGTCGTAAGAGGCGACTAATGGGTAGGAGTCGAGAGGTGAAGAGTGTATTTGTGTGTAAGTGTGCGTGTGTGCGTGTGTGTGCGTGTGTGTGTATTTGTGTGTGTGAGTGTGTGTGTCCAGTCGGCTCGCAGAGATAAGAACACGGCCGTGGCAAGAAGGCCCTGCCTGTCGTAAGAGGCGACTAATGGGTAGGAGTCGAGTGGTGAAGAGTGTATATATGTGTGCGTATGTGCGTGTGTGTGCGTGTGAGAGTGCGTGTGTTTGTGTGTGCGTGTGTGTGTGTGTCCGTTCCGCTTGCAGAGATAAGAATACAAATGAGGCAAGAAGGCCCTGCCTCTTGTAAGGGGCGACTAATAAGTAGGAGTCGAGAGGTGAAGAGTGTATGTGTGTATGAGTGTGTGCGTGTGTGTGCGTGTGTGAGTATGTGTGTGTGTTAGTTCGGCTTGCAGAGATAAGAGCACGACCGAGGCAAGAAGGCCCTGCCTATCGTAAGAGGCGACTAATAGGTAGGAGTCGAGAGGTGAAGAGTGTATGTGTGTGTGCGTGTGTGCGTGTGTGTGTGCGTGTGTAAGTGTATGTGTGTGCGTGTGTGCGTGCGTGTGTGCGTGTGTGTGTGCGTGTATGCGTGCGTGTTTGCGCGTGTGTGTGTGTTTGTGAGTGTGTGTGTGTGTGTGTCCCTTCGGCTCGCAGAGATAAGAAAAGAGCCGTGGCAAGAAGGCCATGCCAGTCGTAAGAGGCGACTAATGGGTAGGAGTCGAGAGGTGAAGAGTGTTTGTGTGTGTGCGTGTGTGCGTGTGTGTGTGAGTATGTGTGTGTGTATGTGTGTGTGTGTATTCCTTCGGCTCGCAGAGATATGAATACGTCCGTGGCAAGAAGGCCATGCTTGCTGTAAGGAGCGACTAATTGGTAGAAGTCGAGAGGTGAAGTGTGTATGTGTGTGTGTGTGTGTGTGTGTGTGCAATTGTGTGTGTGTGTCCGTTCGGCTCGCAGAGATAGAAATACGTCTGTGGCAAGAAGAGCCCTGCCTGTCTTAAGAGGCGACTAATGGATAGGGGTCGAGAGGTGGAGAGTGTGTGCGTGTGCGTGTGCGTGTGTGCGTGTATGCCTGTGAGCGTGTGTTTGTGTGTGCGTGTGTGTGTGTGTCCGTTCGGCTTGCAGAGATAAGAACACCGCCGTGGCAAGAAGGCCCTGCTTGTCGTAAGAGGCGACTAATGGGTAGGAGTCGAGAGGTGAAGAGTGTATGTGTGTGTGAGTGTGCGTGTGTGTGCGTGTATGAGAGTGTGTGTGTATTTGTGTGTGTGAGTGTGTGTGTCCAGTCGGCTCGCAGAGATAAGAACACGGCCGTGGCAAGAAGGCCCTGCCTGTCGTAAAAGGCGTGTGCGTGTGTGTGCGTGTGTAATTGTGTGTGTATGTGTGTGTGTCTGTTTGGCTTGCAGAGATAAGAATACGGCCGAGTCAAGAAGGCCCTGCCTCTTGTATGGGGCGACTAATAGGTAGGAGTCGAGAGGTGAATAGTGTATGTGTGTGCGTGTGTGTGTGTGTGTGTGTTTGTGCGTGTGTAAGTGTGTGTGTATGTATGTGTGTGTCCATTCGGCTCGCAGAGATTTGAATACGGCCGAGGCAAGAAGGCCATGCCTGTCGTAAGAGGCGACTAATGGGTAGGAGTCGAGAGGTGAAGAGTGTATTTGTGTGTGTGTGTGTGTGCGTGTGTGTGCGTGTGTGCGTGCGTGTGTGTGTGAGTGTGTGTGTGTCCGTTCGGCTTGCAGAGATAAGCTTATGGCCGAGGCAAGAAGGCCCTGCCTGTCGTAAGTGGCGACTAATTGGTAGGAGTCGAGAGGTGAAGAGTGTATGTGTGTGTGCGTGTGTGCGTGTGTGTGTGCGTGTGTGAGTGTGTGTGTGTCCGGTCGGCTCGCAGAGATAAGAACACGTCCGTGCCAAGAAAGCCCTGCCTGTCGTAAGCGGTGACTAATGGGTAGAAGTCTAGAGGTGAAGAGTGTATGTGTGTGTGTGCGTGTGTGAGTGTGTGTGTGTATTTGTGTGTGTGAGTGTGTGTGTTCAGTAGGCTCGCAGAGATAAGAACACGGCCGTGGCAAGAAGGCCCTGCCTGTCGTAAGAGGCGACTAATGGGTAGGAGTCGAGAGGTGAAGAGTGTATTTGTGTGTAAGTGTGCGTGTGTGCGTGTGTGTGCGTGTGTGTGTATTTGTGTGTGTGAGTGTGTGTGTCCAGTCGGCTCGCAGAGATAAGAACACGGCCGTGGCAAGAAGGCCCTGCCTGTCGTAAGAGGCGACTAATGGGTAGGAGTCGAGTGGTGAAGAGTGTATATGTGTGTGCGTATGTGCTTGTGTGTGCGTGTGAGAGTGCGTGTGTTTGTGTGGTGCGTGTGTGTGTGTGTCCGTTCCGCTTGCAGAGATAAGAATACAACCGAGGCAAGAAGGCCCTGACTCTTGTAAGGGGCGACTAATAAGTAGGAGTCGAGAGGTGAAAGTGTATGTGTGTATGAGTGTGTGCGTGTGTGTGCGTGTGTGAGTATGTGTGTGTGTTAGTTCGGCTTGCAGAGATAAGAGCACGACCGAGGCAAGAAGGCCCTGCCTATCGTAAGAGGCGACTAATGGGTAGGAGTCGAGAGGTGAAGAGGGTACGTGAGTGTGTGCGTGTGTGGGTGTGTGTTTGTTTGTGCGTGTGTAAGTGTGTGTGTATGTTTGTGTGTGTCCATTCGGCTCGCAGAGATTGGAACACGGCAGAGGCAAGAAGGCCATGCCTATCGTAAGAGGCGACTAATGGGTAGGAGTCGAGAGGTGAAGAGTGTATTTGTGTGTGTGCGTGTGTGCGTGCGTGTGTGTGTGAGTGTGTATGTGTCCGTTCGGCTTGCAGAGATAAGAATACGGCCGAGGCAAGAAGGCACTGCCTGTCGTAAGTGGCGACTAATTGGTAGGAGTCGAGAGGTGAAAAGTGTTTTTGTGTGTGTGCGTGTGTGTGCGTGTGTGCGTGCTTGTGTGTGTGAGTGTGTATGTGTCCGTTCGGCTTGCAGAGATAAAAATACGGCCAAGACAAGAAGGCCCTGCCTGTCGTAAGTGGCGACTAATTGGTAGGAGTCGAGAGGTGAAGAGTGTATGTGTGTGTGTGTGCGTGTGTGGGTGTGTGTGTGTTTGTGCGTGTGTAAGTGTGTGTGTGTATGTATGTGTGTGTCCATTCGGCTCGCAGAGATTAGAATACGGCCGGGGCAAGAAGGCCCTGCCTGTCGTAAGTGGCGACTAATTGGTAGGAGTCGAGAGGTGAAAAGTGTTTTTGTGTGTGTGCGTGTGTGTGCGTGTGTGCGTGCTTGTGTGTGTGAGTGTGTATGTGTCCGTTCGGCTTGCAGAGATAAGAATACGGCCAAGGCAAGAATGCCCTGCCTGTCGTAAGTGGCGACTAATTGGTAGGAGTCGAGAGGTGAAGAGTGTATGTGTGTGTGTGCGTGTGTGCGTGTGTGTGTGCGTGTGTGAGTGTGTGTGTCCGGTCGGCTCGCAGTGATAAGGACACGTCTGTGCCAAGAAGGCCCTGCCTGTCGTTAGCGGCGACTACTGCGTAGGAGTCGAGAGGTGAAGAGTGTATATGTGTAAGTGCGTGTGAGCGTGTGTGTGCGTGTGTGAGTGTGTGTGTGTGTCCGGTCGGCTCTCAGAGATAAGAACACGGCCGTGGCAAGAAGGCCCTGCCTGTCGTAAGAGGCGACTAATGGGTAGGAGTCGAGACGTGAAGAGTGTATGTGTGTGTGGGTGTGCGTGTGTGTGCGTGTGTGAATGTGTGTGTGTATTTGTGTGTGTGAGTGTGTGTGTGTCCAGTCGGCTCGCAGAGATAAGAACACGGCCGTGGCAAGAAGGTTCTGCCTGTCGTAAGAGGCGACTAATGGGTAGGAGTCGAGAGGTGAAGAGTGTATTTGTGTGTAAGTGTGCGTGTGTGCGTGTGTGTGTGCGTGTGTGTGTATTTGTGTGTGTGAGTGTGTGTGTCCAGTCGGCTCGCAGAGATAAGAACACGGCCGTGGCAAGAAGGCCCTGCCTGTCGTAAGAGGCGACTAATGGGTAGGAGTCGAGTGGTGAAGAGTGTATATATGTGTGCGTATGTGCGTGTGTGTGCGTGTGAGAGTGCGTGTGTTTGTGTGTGCGTGTGTGTGTGTGTCCGTTCCGCTTGCAGAGATAAGAATACAACCGGGGCAAGAAGGCCCTGCCTCTTGTAAGGGGCGACTAATAAGTAGGAGTCGAGAGGTGAAGAGTGTATGTGTGTATGAGTGTGTGCGTGTGTGTGCGTGTGTGAGTATGTGTGTGTGTTAGTTCGGCTTGCAGAGATAAGAGCACGACCGAGGCAAGAAGGCCCTGCCTATCGTAAGAGGCGACTAATAGGTAGGAGTCGAGAGGTGAAGAGTGTATGTGTGTGTGCGTGTGGTGTGCGTGTGTAAGTGTATGTGTGTGCGTGTGTGCGTGCGTGTGTGCGTGTGTGTGTGCGTGTGTGCGTGCGTGTTTGCGCGTGTGTGTGTGTTTGTGAGTGTGTGTGTGTGTGTGTATATGTGTGTGTGTCCCTTCGGCTCGCAGAGATAAGAAAACAGCCGTGGCAAGAAGGCCATGCCAGTCTTAAGGGGCGACTAATGGGTAGGAGTCGAGAGGTGAAGAGTGTATGTGTGCGTGCGTGTGTGTGTGTGAATGTGTGTGTGTATGTGTGTGTGTATGTGTGTGTGTCCCTTCTGCTCGCAGAGATAAAAATACAGCGGTGACAAGAAGGCCATGCCTGTCGTAAGAGGCGACTAATGGGTAGGAGTCGAGAGGTGAAGAGTGTATGTGTGTGTGCGTGTGTGCGTGTGTGTGTGAGTATGTGTGTGTGTATGTGTGTGTGTATCCCTTCGGCTCGCAGAGATATGAATACGTCCGTGGCAAGAAGGCCATGCTTGCTGTAAGGAGCGACTAATTGGTAGAAGTCGAGAGGTGAAGTGTGTGTGTGTGTGTGTGTGTGTGTGTGTGTGTGTGTGTGTGTGTGCAAGTGTGTGTGTGTGTCCGTTCGGCTCGCAGAGATAGAAATACGTCTGTGGCAAGAAGGCCCTGCCTGTCTTAAGAGGCGACTAATGGATAGGAGTCGAGAGGTGGAGAGTGTGTGCGTGTGCGTGTGCGTGTGTGCGTGTATGCCTGTGAGCGTGTTTGTGTGTGCGTGTGTGTGTGTCCGTTCGGCTTGAAGAGATAAGAACACCGCCGTGGCAAGAAGGCCCTGCTTGTCGTAAGAGGCGACTAATGGGTAGGAGTCGAGAGGTGAAGAGTGTATGTGTGTGTGAGTGTGCGTGTGTGTGCGTGTATGAGTGTGTGTGTGTATTTGTGTGTGTGAGTGTGTGTGTCCAGTCGGCTCGCAGAGATAAGAACACGGCCGTGGCAAGAAGGCCCTGCCTGTCGTAAAAGGCGTGTGCGTGTGTGCGCGTGTGTAATTGTGTGTGTATGTGTGTGTGTCTGTTTGGCTTGCAGAGATAAGAATACGGCCGAGGCAAGAAGGCCCTGCCTCTTGTATGGGGCGACTAATAGGTAGAAGTCGAGAGGTGAATAGTGTATGTGTGTGTGCGTGTGTGTGTGTGTGTGTGTGTTTGTGCGTGTGTAAGTGTGTGTGTGTATGTATGTGTGTGTCCATTCGGCTCGCAGAGATTAGAATACGGCCGAGGCAAGAAGGCCATGCCTGTCGTAAGAGGCGACTAATGGGTAGGAGTCGAGAGGTGAAGAGTGTATTTGTGTGTGTGTGTGCGTGTGTGTGCGTGTGTGCGTGCGTGTGTGTGTGAGTGTGTGTGTGTCCGTTCGGCTTGCAGAGATAAGCTTATGGCCGAGGCAAGAAGGCCCTGCCTGTCGTAAGTGGCGACTAATTGGTAGGAGTCGAGAGGTGAAGAGTGTATGTGTGTGTGTGTGCGTATGTGCGTGTGTGTGTGCGTGTGTGAATGTGTGTGTGTCCGGTCGGCTCGCAGAGATAAGAACACGTCCGTGCCAAGAAAGCCCTGCCTGTCGTAAGCGGTGACTAATGGGTAGAAGTCGAGAGGTGAAGAGTGTATGTGTGTGTGTGTGTGTGCGTGTGCGTGTGTGCGTGTGTGTGCTTGTGTGGGTGTGTGTGTGTGTGTGTCCGGTCGTCTCGCAGAGATAAGAACACGGCCGTGGCAAGAAGGCCCTGCCTGTCGTAAGAGGCGACTAATTGGTAGGAGTCGAGAGGTGAAGAGTGTATGTGTGTGTGTGTGCGTGTGTGGGTGTGTGTGTGTGTTTGTGCGTGTGTAAGTGTGTGTGTGTGTGTATGTATGTGTGTGTCCATTCGGCTCGCAGAGATTAGAATACGTCCGAGGCAAGAGACTAATTGGTAGGAGTCGAGAGGTGAAGAGTGTATGTGTGTGTGTGCGTGTGTGCGTGTGTGTGTGCGTGTGTGAGTGTGTGTCCGGTCGGCTCGCAGTGATAAGGACACGACTGTGCCAAGAAGGCCCTGCCTGTCGTAAGCGGCGACTACTGCGTAGGAGTCGAGAGGTGAAGAGTGTATATGTGTAAGTGCGTGTGAGCGTGTGTGTGCGTGTGTGAGTGTGTGTGTGTATGTCTGGTCGGCTCTCAAAGATAAGAACACGGCCGTGGCAAGAAGGCCCTGCCTGTCGTAAGAGGCGACTAATGGGTAGGAGTCGAGAGGTGAAGAGTGTATGTGTGTGTGAGTGTGCGTGTGTGTGCGTGTGTGAATGTGTGTGTGTATTTGTGTGTGTGAGTGTGTGTGTGTCCAGTCGGCTCGCAGAGATAAGAACACGGCCGTGGCAAGAAGGCCCTGCCTGTCGTAAGAGGCGACTAATAGGTAGGAGTCGAGAGGTGAAAGTGTATGTTTGTGTGCGTGTGTGAGTATGTGTGTGTGTCCGTTCGGCTTGCAGTGATAAGAACACGGCCAAGGCAAGAAGGCACTGCCTATCGTAAGAGGCGACTAATAGGTAGGAGTCGAGAGGTGAAGAATGTATCTGTGTGTGCGTGTGTGCGTGTTTGTGTGCGTGTTTGTGTGTGTGTGAGTGTATGTGTGTGTGCGTGTGTGCGTGCGTGAGTGTGTGTGTGTTTGTGAGTGTGTGTGTATGTGTGTGTGTCCCTTCGGCTTGCAGAGATAAGAACACGGCCGAGTCAAGAAGGCCCTGCCTGTCGTGAGAGACGACAAATAGGTACGAGTCGAGAGGTGAAGAATGTATGTGTGTGTGCGTATGTGCGTGTTTGTGTGTGTGTGAGTGTATGTGTGTGTGCGTGTGTGCGTGCGTGTGTGCGTGTGTGTGTGTGAGTGTGTGTGTGTATGTGTGTGTCCGTTCGGCTTGCAGAGATAAGAACACGGCCGTGGCAAGAAGTACCTGCCTGTCGTAAGAGGAGAATAATGGGTAGGAGTCGAGAGGTAAAGAGTGTGTGCGTGTGCGTGTGCGTGTGCGTGTGTGTGTGTGCGTGTGTGTGTGCGTGTGTGAGTGGGCGTGTGTGTGTGTGTCCGTTCGGCTTGCAGAGATCAGAACACGGCCGTGGCAAAAAGTCCCTGCCTGTCGTAAGAGGGGAATAATGAGTAGGAATCGAGAGGTGAAGAGTGTATGTGTGTGGGTGCGTGTGTGCGTGTGTGTGTGCGTGTGTGAGTATGTGTGTGTGTGTCCGTTCGGCTTGCAGAGATAAGAACACGGCCGAGGCAAGAAGGCCCTGCCTGTCGTGAGAGACGACTAATAGGTAGGAGTCGAGAGGTGAAGAATGTATGTGTGTGTGCGTATGTGCGTGTTTGTGTGTGTGTGTGTGTGTGAGTGTATGTGTGTGCGTGTGTGCGTGCTTGTGTGCGTGTGTGTGTGTGAGTGTGTGTGTGTATGTGTGTGTCCGTTCGGCTTGCAGAGATAAAAACACGGCCGTGGCAAGAAGTACCTGCCTGTCGTAAGAGGAGAATAATGGGTAGGAGTCGAGAGGTGAAGAGTGTGTGCGTGTGCGTGTGCGTGTGCGTGTGTGTGTGTGTGCGTGTGTGTGTGTGTGTGTCCGTTCTGCTTGCAGAGATAAGAACACGGCCGTGGCGAAAAGTCCATGCCTGTCGTAAGAGGGGAATAATGGGTAGGAGTCGAGAGGTGAAGAGAGTATGTGTGTGTGTGTGTGTGCGTGTGTGCGTACGTGTGTGCGTGTATGCGTGTGTGTGTGTAAGTGTGTGTGTGTCCGTTCGGCTCGCAGAGATAAGAACACGGCCGTGGCAAGAAGTCCCTGCCTGTCGTAAGAGGCGACTAATGAATAGGAGTCGAGAGGTGAAGAGTGTATGTGTCTTTGTGTGTGTGCGTGTGTTTCTGCGTGTGTGACTATGTGTGTGTATGTGTGTGTGTGTCCGTTTGGCTTGCAGAGATAAGAATACGGCTGAGGCAAGAAGGCCCTGCCTGTCTTAAGAGGCGACTAATGGATATTAGTCGAGAGATGGAGAGTGTGTGCGTGTGCGTGTACGTGTGCGTGTGTGCGTGTGTGCCTGTGTGCGTGTGTGTGTCCGTTCGGCTTGCAGAGATAAGAACACGGCATGGCAAGAAGTCCCTGCCTGTCGTAAGAGGCGACTAATGGGTAGGAGTCGAGAGGTGAAGAGGGTACGTGAGTGTGTGCGTGTGTGGGTGTGTGTGTGTTTGTGCGTGTGTAAGTGTGTGTGTGTATGTTTGTGTGTGTCCATTCGGCTCGCAGAGATTAGAATACGGCACAGGCAAGAAGGCCATGCCTGTCGTAAGAGGCGACTAATGGGTAGGAGTCGAGAGGTGAAGAGTGTATTTGTGTGTGTGCGTGTGTGCGTGCGTGTGTGTGTGAGTGTGTATGTGTCCGTTCGGCTTGCAGAGATAAGAATACGGCCGAGGCAAGAAGGCCCTGGCTGTCGTAAATGGCGACTAATTGGTAGGAGTCGAGAGGTGAAAAGTGTTTTTGTGTGTGTGCGTGTGTGTGCGTGTGTGCGTGCTTGTGTGTGTGAGTGTGTATGTGTCCGTTCGGCTTGCAGAGATATAAATACGGCCAAGGCAAGAAGGCCCTGCCTGTCGTAAGTGGCGACTAATTGGTAGGAGTCGAGAGGTGAAGAGTGTATGTGTGTGTGTGTGCGTGTGTGGGTGTGTGTGTGTGTTTGTGCGTGTGTAAGTGTGTGTGTGTGTATGTATGTGTGTGTCCATTCGGCTCGCAGAGATTAGAATACGGCCGAGGCAAGAAGGCCCTGCCTGTCGTAAGTGGCGACTAATTGGTAGGAGTCGGGAGGTGAAAAGTGTTTTTGTGTGTGTGCGTGTGTGTGCGTGTGTGCGTGCTTGTGTGTGTGAGTGTGTATGTGTCCGTTCGGCTTGCAGAGATAAGAATACGGCCGTGGCAAGAAGGCCCTGCCTGTCGTAAGAGGCGACTAATGGGTAGGAGTCGAGAGGTGAAGAGTGTATGTGTGTGTGAGTGTGCGTGTGTGTGCGTGTGTAAATGTGTGTGTGTATTTGTGTGTGTGAGTGTGTGTGTGTCCAGTCGGCTTGCAGAGATAAGAACACGGCCGTGGCAAGAAGGCCCTGCCTGTCGTAAGAGGCGACTAATGGGTAGGAGTCGAGTGGTGAAGAGTGTATTTGTGTGTAAGTGTGCGTGTGTGCGTGTGTGTGCATGTGTGTGTATTTGTGTGTGTGAGTGTGTGTGTCCAGTCGGCTCGCAGAGATAAGAACTTGGCCGTGGCAAGAAGGCCCTGCCTGTCGTAAGAGGCGACTAATGGGTAGGAGTCGAGTGGTGAAGAGTGTATATGTGTGTGCGTATGTGCCTGTGTGTGCGGGTGAGAGTGCGTGTGTTTGTGTGTGCGTGTGTGTGTGTGTCCGTTCCGCTTGCAGAGATAAGAATACAACCGAGGCAAGAAGGCCCTGCCTCTTGTAAGGGGCGACTAATAAGTAGGAGTCGAGAGGTGAAGAGTGTATGTGTGTATGAGTGTGTGCGTGTGTGTGCGTGTGTGAGTATGTGTGTGTGTTAGTTCGGCTTGCAGAGATAAGAGCACGACCGAGGCAAGAAGGCCCTGCCTATCGTAAGAGGCGACTAATAGGTAGGAGTCGAGAGGTGAAGAGTGTATGTGTGTGTGCGTGTGTGCGTGTGTGTGTGCGTGTGTAAGTGTATGTGTGTGCGTGTGTGCGTGCGTGTGTGCGTGTGTGTGTGCGTGTGTGCGTGCGTGTTTGCGCGTGTGTGTGTGTTTGTGAGTGTGTGTGTGTGTGTGTGTATGTGTGTGTGTGTCCCTTCGGCTCGCAGAGATAAGAAAACAGCCGTGGCAAGAAGGCCATGCCAGTCTTAAGGGGCGACTAATGGGTAGGAGTCGAGAGGTGAAGAGTGTATGTGTGCGTGCGTGTGTGTGTGTGAATGTGTGTGTGTATGTGTGTGTGTATGTGTGTGTGTCCCTTCTGCCCGCAGAGATAAAAATACAGCTGTGACAAGAAGGCCATGCCTGTCGTAAGCGGCGACTAATGGGTAGGAGTCGAGAGGTGAAGAGTGTATGTGTGTGTGCGTGTGTGCGTGTGTGTGTGCGTGTGTGAGTGTGTGTGTCCGGTCGGCTCGCAGTGATAAGGACACGTCTGTGCCAAGAAGGCCCTGCCTGTCGTAAGCGGCGACTACTGCGTAGGAGTCGAGAGGTGAAGAGTGTATATGTGTAAGTGCGTGTGTGTGCGTGTGTGAGTGTGTGTGTATGTCCGGTCGGCTCTCAGAGATAAGAACACGGCCGTGGCAAGAAGGCCCTGCCTGTCGTAAGAGGCGACTAATGGGTAGGAGTCGAGAGGTGAAGAGTGTATGTGTGTGTGAGTGTGCGTGTGTGTGCGTGTGTAAATGTGTGTGTGTATTTGTGTGTGTGAGTGTGTGTGTGTCCAGTCGGCTTGCAGAGATAAGAACACGGCCGTGGCAAGAAGGCCCTGCCTGTCGTAAGAGGCGACTAATGGGTAGGAGTCGAGTGGTGAAGAGTGTATTTGTGTGTAAGTGTGCGTGTGTGCGTGTGTGTGCATGTGTGTGTATTTGTGTGTGTGAGTGTGTGTGTCCAGTCGGCTCGCAGAGATAAGAACTTGGCCGTGGCAAGAAGGCCCTGCCTGTCGTAAGAGGCGACTAATGGGTAGGAGTCGAGTGGTGAAGAGTGTATATGTGTGTGCGTATGTGCCTGTGTGTGCGGGTGAGAGTGCGTGTGTTTGTGTGTGCGTGTGTGTGTGTGTCCGTTCCGCTTGCAGAGATAAGAATACAACCGAGGCAAGAAGGCCCTGCCTCTTGTAAGGGGCGACTAATAAGTAGGAGTCGAGAGGTGAAGAGTGTATGTGTGTATGAGTGTGTGCGTGTGTGTGCGTGTGTGAGTATGTGTGTGTGTTAGTTCGGCTTGCAGAGATAAGAGCACGACCGAGGCAAGAAGGCCCTGCCTATCGTAAGAGGCGACTAATAGGTAGGAGTCGAGAGGTGAAGAGTGTATGTGTGTGTGCGTGTGTGCGTGTGTGTGTGCGTGTGTAAGTGTATGTGTGTGCGTGTGTGCGTGCGTGTGTGCGTGTGTGTGTGCGTGTGTGCGTGCGTGTTTGCGCGTGTGTGTGTGTTTGTGAGTGTGTGTGTGTGTGTGTGTGTATGTGTGTGTGTGTCCCTTCGGCTCGCAGAGATAAGAAAACAGCCGTGGCAAGAAGGCCATGCCAGTCTTAAGGGGCGACTAATGGGTAGGAGTCGAGAGGTGAAGAGTGTATGTGTGCGTGCGTGTGTGTGTGTGAATGTGTGTGTGTATGTGTGTGTGTATGTGTGTGTGTCCCTTCTGCCCGCAGAGATAAAAATACAGCTGTGACAAGAAGGCCATGCCTGTCGTAAGCGGCGACTAATGGGTAGGAGTCGAGAGGTGAAGAGTGTATGTGTGTGTGCGTGTGTGCGTGTGTGTGTGAGTATGTGTGTGTGTATGTGTGTGTGTATCCCTTCGGCTCGCAGAGATATGAATACGTCCGTGGCAAGAAGGCGATGCTTGCTGTAAGGAGCGACTAATTGGTAGAAGTCGAGAGGTGAAGTGTGTATGTGTGTGTGTGTGTGTGCAAGTGTGTGTGTGTCCGTTCGGCTCGCAGAGATAGAAATACGTCTGTGGCAAGAAGGCCCTGCCTGTCTTAAGAGGCGACTAATGGATAGGAGTCGAGAGGTGGAGAGTGTGTGCGTGTGCGTGTGCGTGTTTGCGTGTATGCCTGTGAGCGTGTGCTTGTGTGTGCGTGTGTGTGTGTGTCCGTTCGGCTTGCAGAGATAAGAACACCGCCGTGGCAAGAAGGCCCTGCTTGTCGTAAGAGGCGACTAATGGGTAGGAGTCGAGAGGTGAAGAGTGTATGTGTGAGTGAGTGTGGGTGTGTGTGCGTGTATGAGTGTGTGTGTGTATTTGTGTGTGTGAGTGTGTGTGTCCAGTCGGCTCGCAGAGATAAGAACACGGCCGTGGCAAGAAGGCCGTGCCTGTCGTAAAAGGCGTGTGCGTGTGTGTGCGTGTGTAATTGTGTGTGTATGTGTGTGTGTCTGTTTGGCTTGCAGAGATAAGAATACGGCCGAGGCAAGAAGGCCCTGCCTCTTGTATGGGGCGACTAATAGGTAGGAGTCGAGAGGTGAATAGTGTATGTGTGTGTGCGTGTGTGTGTGTGTGTGTGTGTGTTTGTGCGTGTGTAAGTGTGTGTGTATGTATGTGTGTGTCCATTCGGCTCGCAGAGATTAGAATACGGCCGAGGCAAGAAGGCCATGCCTGTCGTAAGAGGCGACTAATGGGTAGGAGTCGAGAGGTGAAGAGTGTATTTGTGTGTGTTTGTGTGTGCGTGTGTGTGCGTGTGTGCGTGCGTGTGTGTGTGAGTGTGTGTGTGTCCGTTCGGCTTGCAGAGATAAGCTTATGGACGAGGCAAGAAGGCCCTGCCTGTCGTAAGTGGCGACTAATTGGTAGGAGTCGAGAGGTGAAGAGTGTATGTGTGTGTGTGCGTGTGTGCGTGTGTGTGTGCGTGTGTGAGTGTGTGTGTGTCCGGTCGGCTCGCAGAGATAAGAACACGTCCGTGCCAAGAAAGCCCTGCCTGTCGTAAGCGGTGACTAATGGGTAGAAGTCGAGAGGTGAAGAGTGTATGTGTGTGTGTGTGTGTGCGTGTGCGTGTGTGCGTGTGTGTGCTTGTGTGGGTGTGTGTGTGTGTGTCCGGTCGTCTCGCAGAGATAAGAACACGGCCGTGGCAAGGAGGCCCTGCCTGTCGTAAGAGGCGACTAATGGGTAGGAGTCGAGAGGTGAAGAGTGTATGTGTGTGTTTGCGTGTGTGCGTGTGTGTGCGTGTGTGAGTGTGTGTGTGTATTTGTGTGTGTGAGTGTGTGTGTTCAGTAGGCTCGCAGAGATAAGAACACGGCCGTGGCAAGAAGGCCCTGCCTGTCGTAAGAGGCGACTAATGGGTAGGAGTCGAGAGGTGAAGAGTGTATTTGTGTGTAAGTGTGCGTGTGTGCGTGTGTGTGCGTGTGTGTGTATTTGTGTGTGTGAGTGTGTGTGTCCAGTCGGCTCGCAGAGATAAGAACACGGCCGTGGCAAGAAGGCCCTGCCTGTCGTAAGAGGCGACTAATGGGTAGGAGTCGAGTGGTGAAGAGTGTATATGTGTGTGCGTATGTGCGTGTGTGTGCGTGTGAGAGTGCGTGTGTTTGTGTGTGCGTGTGTGTGTGTCCGTTCCGCTTGCAGAGATACGAATACAACCGAGGCAAGAAGGCCCTGCCTCTTGTAAGGGGCGACTAATAAGTAGGAGTCCAGAGGTGAAGAGTGTATGTGTGTATGAGTGTGTGCGTGTGTGTGCGTGTGTGAGTATGTGTGTGTGTTAGTTTGGCTTGCAGAGATAAGAGCACGACCGAGGCAAGAAGGCCCTGCCTATCGTAAGAGGCGACTAATGGGTAGGAGTCGAGAGGTGAAGAGGGTACGTGAGTGTGTGCGTGTGTGGGTGTGTGTGTGTTTGTGCGTGTGTAAGTGTGTGTGTATGTTTGTGTGTGTCCATTCGGCTCGCAGAGATTAGAATACGGCAGAGGCAAGAAGGCCATGCCTGTCGTAAGAGGCGACTAATGGGTAGGAGTCGAGAGGTGAAGAGTGTATTTGTGTGTGTGCGTGTGTGCGTGCGTGTGTGTGTGAGTGTGTATGTGTCCGTTCGGCTTGCAGAGATAAGAATACGGCCGAGGCAAGAAGGCCCTGCCTGTCGTAAGTGGCGACTAATTGGTAGGAGTCGAGAGGTGAAAAGTGTTTTTGTGTGTGTGCGTGTGTGTGCGTGTGTGCGTGCTTGTGTGTGTGAGTGTGTATGTGTCCGTTCGGCTTGCAGAGATAAAAATACGGCCAAGGCAAGAAGGCCCTGCCTGTCGTAAGTGGCGACTAATTGGTAGGAGTCGAGAGGTGAAGAGTGTATGTGTGTGTGTGCGTGTGTGGGTGTGTGTGTGTTTGTGCGTGTGTAAGTGTGTGTGTGTATGTATGTGTGTGTCCATTCGGCTCGCAGATATTAGAATACGGCCGAGGCAAGAAGGCCCTGCCTGTCGTAAGTGGCGACTACTGCGTAGGAGTCGGGAGGTGAAGAGTGTATATGTGTAAGTGCGTGTGAGCGTGTGTGTGTGTGTGTGAGTGTGTGTGTGTGTCCGGTCGGCTCTCAGAGATAAGAACACGGCCGTGGCAAGAAGGCCCTGCCTGTCGTAAGAGGCGACTAATGGGTAGGAGTCGAGACGTGAAGAGTGTATGTGTGTGTGAGTGTGCGTGTGTGTGCGTGTGTGAATGTGTGTGTGTATTTGTGTGTGTAAGTGTGTGTGTGTCCAGTCGGCTCGCAGAGATAAGAACACGGCCGTGGCAAGAAGGTTCTGCCTGTCGTAAGAGGCGACTAATGGGTAGGAGTCGAGAGGTGAAGAGTGTATTTGTGTGTAAGTGTGCGTGTGTGCGTGTGTGTGCGTGTGTGTGTATTTGTGTGTGTGAGTGTGTGTGTCCAGTCGGCTCGCAGAGATAAGAACACGGCCGTGGCAAGAAGGCCCTGCCTGTCGTAAGAGGCGACTAATGGGTAGGAGTCGAGTGGTGAAGAGTGTATATATGTGTGCGTATATGCGTGTGTGTGCGTGTGAGAGTGCGTGTGTTTGTGTGTGCGTGTGTGTGTGTGTCCGTTCCGCTTGCAGAGATAAGAATACAACCGAGGCAAGAAGGCCCTGCCTCTTGTAAGGGGCGACTAATAAGTAGGAGTCGAGAGGTGAAGAGTGTATGTGTGTATGAGTGTGTGCGTGTGTGTGCGTGTGTGAGTATGTGTGTGTGTTAGTTCGGCTTGCAGAGATAAGAGCACGACCGAGGCAAGAAGGCCCTGCCTATCGTAAGAGGCGACTAATAGGTAGGAGTCGAGAGGTGAAGAGTGTATGTGTGTGTGCGTGTGTGCGTGTGTGTGTGCGTGTGTAAGTGTATGTGTGTGCGTGTGTGCGTGCGTGTGTGCGTGTGTGTGTGCGTGTGTGCGTGCGTGTTTGCGCGTGTGTGTGTGTTTGTGAGTGTGTGTGTGTGTGTGTGTATGTGTGTGTGTGTCCCTTCGGCTCGCAGAGATAAGAAAACAGCCGTGGCAAGAAGGCCATGCCAGTCTTAAGGGGCGACTAATGGGTAGGAGTCGAGAGGTGAAGAGTGTATGTGTGCGTGCGTGTGTGTGTGTGAATGTGTGTGTGTATGTGTGTGTGTATGTGTGTGTGTCCCTTCTGCTCGCAGAGATAAAAATACAGCCGTGACAAGAAGGCCATGCCTGTCGTAAGAGGCGACTAATGGGTAGGAGTCGAGAGGTGAAGAGTGTATGTGTGTGTGCGTGTGTGCGTGTGTGTGTGAGTATGTGTGTGTGTATGTGTGTGTGTATTCCTTCGGCTCGCAGAGATATGAATACGTCCGTGGCAAGAAGGCCATGCTTGCTGTAAGGAGCGACTAATTGGTAGAAGTCGAGAGGTGAAGTGTGTATGTGTGTGTGTGTGTGTGTGTGTGTGTGCAAGTGTGTGTGTGTGTCCGTTCGGCTCGCAGAGATAGAAATACGTCTGTGGCAAGAAGGCCCTGCTTGTCTTAAGAGGCGACTAATGGATAGGGGTCGAGAGGTGGAGAGTGTGTGCGTGTGCGTGTGCCTGTGTGCGTGTATGCCTGTGAGCGTGTGTTTGTGTGTGCGTGTGTGTGTCCGTTCGGCTTGCAGAGATAAGAACACCGCCGTGGCAAGAAGGCCCTGTTTGTCGTAAGACGCGACTAATGGGTAGGAGTCGAGAGGTGAAGAGTGTATGTGTGTGTGAGTGTGCGTGTGTGTGCGTGTATGAGAGTGTGTGTGTATTTGTGTGTGTGAGTGTGTGTGTCCAGTCGGCTCGCAGAGATAAGAACACGGCCGTGGCAAGAAGGCCCTGCCTGTCGTAAAAGGCGTGTGCGTGTGTGTGCGTGTGTAATTGTGTGTGTATGTGTGTGTGTGTCTGTTTGGCTTGCAGAGATAAGAATACGGCCGAGTCAAGAAGGCCCTGCCTCTTGTATGGGGCGACTAATAGGTAGGAGTCGAGAGGTGAATAGTGTATGTGTGTGTGCGTATGTGTGTGTGTGTGTGTTTGTGCGTGTGTAAGTGTGTGTGTATGTATGTGTGTGTCCATTCGGCTCGCAGAGATTTGAATACGGCCGAGGCAAGAAGGCCATGCCTGTCGTAAGAGGCGACTAATGGGTAGGAGTCGAGAGGTGAAGAGTGTATTTGTGTGTGTGTGTGTGCGTGTGTGTGCGTGTGTGCGTGCGTGTGTGTGTGAGTGTGTGTGTGTCCGTTCGGCTTGCAGAGATAAGCTTATGGCCGAGGCAAGAAGGCCCTGCCTGTCGTAAGTGGCGACTAATTGGTAGGAGTCGAGAGGTGAAGAGTGTATGTGTGTGTGTGCGTGTGTGCGTGTGTGTGTGCGTGTGTGAGTGTGTGTGTGTCCGGTCGGCTCGCAGAGATAAGAACACGTCCGTGCCAAGAAAGCCCTGCCTGTCGTAAGCGGTGACTAATGGGTAGAAGTCGAGAGGTGAAGAGTGTATGTGTGTGTGTGTGTGTGTGCGTGTGCGTGTGTGCGTGTGTGTGCTTGTGTGGGTGTGTGTGTGTGTGTCCGGTCGTCTCGCAGAGATAAGAACACGGCCGTGGCAAGAAGGCCCTGCCTGTCGTAAGAGGCGACTAATGGGTAGGAGTCGAGAGGTGAAGAGTGTATGTGTGTGTTTGCGTGTGTGCGTGTGTGTGCGTGTGTGAGTGTGTGTGTGTATTTGTGTGTGTGAGTGTGTGTGTTCAGTAGGCTCGCAGAGATAAGAACACGGCCGTGGCAAGAAGGCCCTGCCTGTCGTAAGAGGCGACTAATGGGTAGGAGTCGAGAGGTGAAGAGTGTATTTGTGTGTAAGTGTGCGTGTGTGCGTGTGTGTGCGTGTGTTTGTATTTGTGTGTGTGAGTGTGTGTGTCCAGTAGGCTCGCAGAGATAAGAACACGGCCGTGGCAAGAAGGCCCTGCCTGTCGTAAGAGGCGACTAATGGGTAGGAGTCGAGTGGTGAAGAGTGTATATGTGTGTGCGTATGTGCTTGTGTGTGCGTGTGAGAGTGCGTGTGTTTGTGTGGTGCGTGTGTGTGTGTGTGTCCGTTCCGCTTGCAGAGATAAGAATACAACCGAGGCAAGAAGGCCCTGACTCTTGTAAGGGGCGACTAATAAGTAGGAGTCGAGAGGTGAAGAGTGTATGTGTGTATGAGTGTGTGCGTGTGTGTGTGTGTGTGAGTATGTGTGTGTGTTAGTTCGGCTTGCAGAGATAAGAGCACGACCGAGGCAAGAAGGCCCTGCCTATCGTAAGAGGCGACTAATGGGTAGGAGTCGAGAGGTGAAGAGTGTATTTGTGTGTGTGCGTGTGTGCGTGCGTGTGTGTGTGAGTGTGTATGTGTCCGTTCGGCTTGCAGAGATAAGAATACGGCCTAGGCAAGAAGGCCCTGCCTGTCGTAAGTGGCGACTAATTGGTAGGAGTCGAGAGGTGAAAAGTGTTTTTGTGTGGGTGCGTGTGTGTGCGTGTGTGCGTGCTTGTGTGTGTGAGTGTGTATGTGTCCGTTCGGCTTGCAGAGATAAAAATACGGCCAAGACAAGAAGGCCCTGCCTGTCGTAAGTGGCGACTAATTGGTAGGAGTCGAGAGGTGAAGAGTGTATGTGTGTGTGTGTGTGCGTGTGTGGGTGTGTGTGTGTTTGTGCGTGTGTAAGTGTGTATGTGTGTATGTATGTGTGTGTCCATTCGGCTCGCAGAGATTAGAATACGGCCGAGGCAAGAAGGCCCTGCCTGTCGTAAGTGGCGACTAATTGGTAGGAGTCGAGAGGTGAAAAGTGTTTTTGTGTGTGTGCGTGTGTGTGCGTGTGTGCGTGCTTGTGTGTGTGAGTGTGTATGTGTCCGTTCGGCTTGCAGAGATAAGAATACGGCCAAGGCAAGAATGCCCTGCCTGTCGTAAGTGGCGACTAATTGGTAGGAGTCGAGAGGTGAAGAGTGTATCTGTGTGTGTGCGTGTGTGCGTGTGTGTGTGCGTGTGTGAGTATGTGTGTCCGGTCGGCTCGCAGTGATAAGGACACGTCTGTGCCAAGAAGGCCCTGCCTGTCGTTAGCGGCGACTACTGCGTAGGAGTCGAGAGGTGAAGAGTGTATATGTGTAAGTGCGTGTGAGCGTGTGTGTGCGTGTGTGAGTGTGTGTGTGTGTCCGGTCGGCTCTCAGAGATAAGAACACGGCCGTGGCAAGAAGGCCCTGCCTGTCGTAAGAGGCGACTAATGGGTAGGAGTCGAGACGTGAAGAGTGTATGTGTGTGTGGGTGTGCGTGTGTGTGCGTGTGTGAATGTGTGTGTGTATTTGTGTGTGTGAGTGTGTGTGTGTGTCCAGTCGGCTCGCAGAGATAAGAACACGGCCGTGGCAAGAAGGTTCTGCCTGTCGTAAGAGGCGACTAATGGGTAGGAGTCGAGAGGTGAAGAGTGTATTTGTGTGTAAGTGTGCGTGTGTGCGTGTGTGTGCGTGTGTGTGTATTTGTGTGTGTGAGTGTGTGTGTCCAGTCGGCTCGCAGAGATAAGAACACGGCCGTGGCAAGAAGGCCCTGCCTGTCGTAAGAGGCGACTAATGGGTAGGAGTCGAGTGGTGAAGAGTGTATATATGTGTGCGTATGTGCGTGTGTGTGCGTGTGAGAGTGCGTGTGTTTGTGTGTGCGTGTGTGTGTGTGTCCGTTCCGCTTGCAGAGATAAAAATACAACCGGGGCAAGAAGGCCCTGCCTCTTGTAAGGGGCGACTAATAAGTAGGAGTCGAGAGGTGAAGAGTGTATGTGTGTATGAGTGTGTGCGTGTGTGTGCGTGTGTGAGTATGTGTGTGTGTTAGTTCGGCTTGCAGAGATAAGAGCACGACCGAGGCAAGAAGGCCCTGCCTATCGTAAGAGGCGACTAATAGGTAGGAGTCGAGAGGTGAAGAGTGTATGTGTGTATGAGTGTGTGCGTGTGTGTGCGTGTGTGAGTATGTGTGTGTGTTAGTTTGGCTTGCAGAGATAAGAGCACGACCGAGGCAAGAAGGCCCTGCCTATCGTAAGAGGCGACTAATGGGTAGGAGTCGAGAGGTGAAGAGGGTACGTGAGTGTGTGCGTGTGTGGGTGTGTGTGTGTTTGTGCGTGTGTAAGTGTGTGTGTATGTTTGTGTGTGTCCATTCGGCTCGCAGAGATTAGAATACGGCAGAGGCAAGAAGGCCATGCCTGTCGTAAGAGGCGACTAATGGGTAGGAGTCGAGAGGTGAAGAGTGTATTTGTGTGTGTGCGTGTGTGCGTGCGTGTGTGTGTGAGTGTGTATGTGTCCGTTCGGCTTGCAGAGATAAGAATACGGCCGAGGCAAGAAGGCCCTGCCTGTCGTAAGTGGCGACTAATTGGTAGGAGTCGAGAGGTGAAAAGTGTTTTTGTGTGTGTGCGTGTGTGTGCGTGTGTGCGTGCTTGTGTGTGTGAGTGTGTATGTGTCCGTTCGGCTTGCAGAGATAAAAATATGGCCAAGGCAAGAAGGCCCTGCCTGTCGTAAGTGGCGACTAATTGGTAGGAGTCGAGGGGTGAAGAGTGTATGTGTGTGTGCGTGTGTGCGTGTGTGTGTGCGTGTGTGCGTGCGTGTTTGCGCGTGTGTGTGTGTTTGTGAGTGTGTGTGTGTGTGTGTATGTGTATGTGTGTGTGTGTCCCTTCGGCTCGCAGAGATAAGAAAACAGCCGTGGCAAGAAGGCCATGCCAGTCTTAAGGGGCGACTAATGGGTAGGAGTCGAGAGGTGAAGAGTGTATGTGTGCGTGCGTGTGTGTGTGTGAATGTGTGTGTGTATGTGTGTGTGTATGTGTGTGTGTCCCTTCTGCCCGCAGAGATAAAAATACAGCCGTGACAAGAAGGCCATGCCTGTCGTAAGCGGCGACTAATGGGTAGGAGTCGAGAGGTGAAGAGTGTATGTGTGTGTGCGTGTGTGCGTGTGTGTGTGAGTATGTGTGTGTGTGTATGTGTGTGTGTATCCCTTCGGCTCGCAGAGATATGAATACGTCCGTGGCAAGAAGGCGATGCTTGCTGTAAGGAGCGACTAATTGGTAGAAGTCGAGAGGTGAAGTGTGTATGTGTGTGTGTGTGTGTGTGTGCAAGTGTGTGTGTGTCCGTTCGGCTCGCAGAGATAGAAATACGTCTGTGGCAAGAAGGCCCTGCCTGTCTTAAGAGGCGACTAATGGATAGGAGTCGAGAGGTGGAGAGTGTGTGCGTGTGCGTGTGCGTGTTTGCGTGTATGCCTGTGAGCGTGTGCTTGTGTGTGCGTGTGTGTGTGTGTGTGTCCGTTCGGCTTGCAGAGATAAGAACACCGCCGTGGCAAGAAGGCCCTGCTTGTCGTAAGAGGCGACTAATGGGTAGGAGTCGAGAGGTGAAGAGTGTATGTGTGAGTGAGTGTGGGTGTGTGTGCGTGTATGAGTGTGTGTGTGTATTTGTGTGTGTGAGTGTGTGTGTCCAGTCGGCTCGCAGAGATAAGAACACGGCCGTGGCAAGAAGGCCGTGCCTGTCGTAAAAGGCGTGTGCGTGTGTGTGCGTGTGTAATTGTGTGTGTATGTGTGTGTGTCTGTTTGGCTTGCAGAGATAAGAATACGGCCGAGGCAAGAAGGCCCTGCCTCTTGTATTGGGCGACTAATAGGTAGGAGTCGAGAGGTGAATAGTGTATGTGTGTGTGCGTGTGTGTGTGTGTGTGTGTGTGTGTTTGTGCGTGTGTAAGTGTGTGTGTATGTATGTGTGTGTCCATTCGGCTCGCAGAGATTAGAATACGGCCGAGGCAAGAAGGCCATGCCTGTCGTAAGAGGCGACTAATGGGTAGGAGTCGAGAGGTGAAGAGTGTATTTGTGTGTGTGTGTGTGTGCGTGTGTGTGCGTGTGTGCGTGCGTGTGTGTGTGAGTGTGTGTGTGTCCGTTCGGCTTGCAGAGATAAGCTTATGGACGAGGCAAGAAGGCCCTGCCTGTCGTAAGTGGCGACTAATTGGTAGGAGTCGAGAGGTGAAGAGTGTATGTGTGTGTGTGCGTGTGTGCGTGTGTGTGTGCGTGTGTGAGTGTGTGTGTGTCCGGTCGGCTCGCAGAGATAAGAACACGTCCGTGCCAAGAAAGCCCTGCCTGTCGTAAGCGGTGACTAATGGGTAGAAGTCGAGAGGTGAAGAGTGTATGTGTGTGTGTGTGTGCGTGTGCGTGTGTGCGTGTGTGTGCTTGTGTGGGTGTGTGTGTGTGTGTCCGGTCGTCTCGCAGAGATAAGAACACGGCCGTGGCAAGGAGGCCCTGCCTGTCGTAAGAGGCGACTAATGGGTAGGAGTCGAGAGGTGAAGAGTGTATGTGTGTGTTTGCTTGTGTGCGTGTGTGTGCGTGTGTGAGTGTGTGTGTGTATTTGTGTGTGTGAGTGTGTGTGTTCAGTAGGCTCGCAGAGATAAGAACACGGCCGTGGCAAGAAGGCCCTGCCTGTCGTAAGAGGCGACTAATGGGTAGGAGTCGAGAGGTGAAGAGTGTATTTGTGTGTAAGTGTGCGTGTGTGCGTGTGTGCGTGTGTGTGCGTGTGTGTGTATTTGTGTGTGTGAGTGTGTGTGTCCAGTCGGCTCGCAGAGATAAGAACACGGCCGTGGCAAGAAGGCCCTGCCTGTCGTAAGAGGCGACTAATGGGTAGGAGTCGAGTGGTGAAGAGTGTATATGTGTGTGCGTATGTGCGTGTGTGTGCGTGTGAGAGTGCGTGTGTTTGTGTGTGCGTGTGTGTGTGTCCGTTCCGCTTGCAGAGATAAGAATACAACCGAGGCAAGAAGGCCCTGCCTCTTGTAAGGGGCGACTAATAAGTAGGAGTCCAGAGGTGAAGAGTGTATGTGTGTATGAGTGTGTGCGTGTGTGTGCGTGTGTGAGTATGTGTGTGTGTTAGTTTGGCTTGCAGAGATAAGAGCACGACCGAGGCAAGAAGGCCCTGCCTATCGTAAGAGGCGACTAATGGGTAGGAGTCGAGAGGTGAAGAGGGTACGTGAGTGTGTGCGTGTGTGGGTGTGTGTGTGTTTGTGCGTGTGTAAGTGTGTGTGTATGTTTGTGTGTGTCCATTCGGCTCGCAGAGATTAGAATACGGCAGAGGCAAGAAGGCCATGCCTATCGTAAGAGGCGACTAATGGGTAGGAGTCGAGAGGTGAAGAGTGTATTTGTGTGTGTGCGTGTGTGCGTGCGTGTGTGTGTGAGTGTGTATGTGTCCGTTCGGCTTGCAGAGATAAGAATACGGCCGAGGCAAGAAGGCCCTGCCTGTCGTAAGTGGCGACTAATTGGTAGGAGTCGAGAGGTGAAAAGTGTTTTTGTGTGTGTGCGTGTGTGTGCGTGTGTGCGTGCTTGTGTGTGTGAGTGTGTATGTGTCCGTTCGGCTTGCAGAGATAAAAATACGGCCAAGGCGAGAAGGCCCTGCCTGTCGTAAGTGGCGACTAATTGGTAGGAGTCGAGAGGTGAAGAGTGTATGTGTGTGTGTGCGTGTGTGGGTGTGTGTGTGTTTGTGCGTGTGTAAGTGTGTGTGTGTATGTATGTGTGTGTCCATTCGGCTCGCAGAGATTAGAATACGGCCGAGGCAAGAAGGCCCTGCCTGTCGTAAGTGGCGACTACTGCGTAGGAGTCGAGAGGTGAAGAGTGTATATGTGTAAGTGCGTGTGAGCGTGTGTGTGTGTGTGTGAGTGTGTGTGTGTGTCCGGTCGGCTCTCAGAGATAAGAACACGGCCGTGGCAAGAAGGCCCTGCCTGTCGTAAGAGGCGACTAATGGGTAGGAGTCGAGACGTGAAGAGTGTATGTGTGTGTGAGTGTGCGTGTGTGTGCGTGTGTGAATGTGTGTGTGTATTTGTGTGTGTAAGTGTGTGTGTGTCCAGTCGGCTCGCAGAGATAAGAACACGGCCGTGGCAAGAAGGTTCTGCCTGTCGTAAGAGGCGACTAATGGGTAGGAGTCGAGAGGTGAAGAGTGTATTTGTGTGTAAGTGTGCGTGTGTGCGTGTGTGTGCGTGTGTGTGTATTTGTGTGTGTGAGTGTGTGTGTCCAGTCGGCTCGCAGAGATAGGAACACGGCCGTGGCAAGAAGGCCCTGCCTGTCGTAAGAGGCGACTAATGGGTAGGAGTCGAGTGGTGAAGAGTGTATATATGTGTGCGTATATGCGTGTGTGTGCGTGTGAGAGTGCGTGTGTTTGTGTGTGCGTGTGTGTGTGTGTCCGTTCCGCTTGCAGAGATAAGAATACAACCGAGGCAAGAAGGCCCTGCCTCTTGTAAGGGGCGACTAATAAGTAGGAGTCGAGAGGTGAAGAGTGTATGTGTGTATGAGTGTGTGCGTGTGTGTGCGTGTGTGAGTATGTGTGTGTGTTAGTTCGGCTTGCAGAGATAAGAGCACGACCGAGGCAAGAAGGCCCTGCCTATCGTAAGAGGCGACTAATAGGTAGGAGTCGAGAGGTAAAGAGTGTATGTGTGTGTGCGTGTGTGCGTGTGTGTGTGCGTGTGTAAGTGTATGTGTGTGCGTGTGTGCGTGCGTGTGTGCGTGTGTGTGCGTGTGTGCGTGCGTGTTTGCGCGTGTGTGTGTGTTTGTGAGTGTGTGTGTGTGTGTGTGTGTATGTGTGTGTGTGTCCCTTCGGCTCGCAGAGATAAGAAAACAGCCGTGGCAAGAAGGCCATGCCAGTCTTAAGGGGCGACTAATGGGTAGGAGTCGAGAGGTGAAGAGTGTATGTGTGCGTGCGTGTGTGTGTGTGAATGTGTGTGTGTATGTGTGTGTGTATGTGTGTGTGTCCCTTCTGCTCGCAGAGATAAAAATACAGCCGTGACAAGAAGGCCATGCCTGTCGTAAGAGGCGACTAATGGGTAGGAGTCGAGAGGTGAAGAGTGTATGTGTGTGTGCGTGTGTGCGTGTGTGTGTGAGTATGTGTGTGTGTATGTGTGTGTGTATTCCTTCGGCTCGCAGAGATATGAATACGTCCGTGGCAAGAAGGCCATGCTTGCTGTAAGGAGCGACTAATTGGTAGAAGTCGAGAGGTGAAGTGTGTATGTGTGTGTGTGTGTGTGTGTGTGTGTGTGCAAGTGTGTGTGTGTGTCCGTTCGGCTCGCAGAGATAGAAATACGTCTGTGGCAAGAAGGCCCTGCCTGTCTTAAGAGGCGACTAATGGATAGGGGTCGAGAGGTGGAGAGTGTGTGCGTGTGCGTGTGCGTGTGTGCGTGTATGCCTGTGAGCGTGTGTTTGTGTGTGCGTGTGTGTGTGTCCGTTCGGCTTGCAGAGATAAGAACACCGCCGTGGCAAGAAGGCCCTGTTTGTCGTAAGACGCGACTAATGGGTAGGAGTCGAGAGGTGAAGAGTGTATGTGTGTGTGAGTGTGCGTGTGTGTGCGTGTATGAGAGTGTGTGTGTATTTGTGTGTGTGAGTGTGTGTGTCCAGTCGGCTCGCAGAGATAAGAACACGGCCGTGGCAAGAAGGCCCTGCCTGTCGTAAAAGGCGTGTGCGTGTGTGTGCGTGTGTAATTGTGTGTGTATGTGTGTGTGTGTCTGTTTGGCTTGCAGAGATAAGAATACGGCCGAGTCAAGAAGGCCCTGCCTCTTGTATGGGGCGACTAATAGGTAGGAGTCGAGAGGTGAATAGTGTATGTGTGTGTGCGTATGTGTGTGTGTGTGTTTGTGCGCGTGTAAGTGTGTGTGTATGTATGTGTGTGTCCATTCGGCTCGCAGAAATTTGAATACGGCCGAGGCAAGAAGGCCATGCCTGTCGTAAGAGGCGACTAATGGGTAGGAGTCGAGAGGTGAAGAGTGTATTTGTGTGTGTGTGTGTGCGTGTGTGTGCGTGTGTGCGTGCGTGTGTGTGTGAGTGTGTGTGTGTCCGTTCGGCTTGCAGAGATAAGCTTATGGCCGAGGCAAGAAGGCCCTGCCTGTCGTAAGTGGCGACTAATTGGTAGGAGTCGAGAGGTGAAGAGTGTATGTGTGTGTGTGCGTGTGTGCGTGTGTGTGTGCGTGTGTGAGTGTGTGTGTGTCCGGTCGGCTCGCAGAGATAAGAACACGTCCGTGCCAAGAAAGCCCTGCCTGTCGTAAGCGGTGACTAATGGGTAGAAGTCGAGAGGTGAAGAGTGTATGTGTGTGTGTGTGTGCGTGTGCGTGTGTGCGTGTGTGTGCTTGTGTGGGTGTGTGTGTGTGTGTCCGGTCGTCTCGCAGAGATAAGAACACGGCCGTGGCAAGAAGGCCCTGCCTGTCGTAAGAGGCGACTAATGGGTAGGAGTCGAGAGGTGAAGAGTGTATGTGTGTGTTTGGGTGTGTGCGTGTGTGTGCGTGTGTGAGTGTGTGTGTGTATTTGTGTGTGTGAGTGTGTGTGTTCAGTAGGCTCGCAGAGATAAGAACACGGCCGTGGCAAGAAGGCCCTGCCTGTCGTAAGAGGCGACTAATGGGTAGGAGTCGAGAGGTGAAGAGTGTATTTGTGTGTAAGTGTGCGTGTGTGCGTGTGTGTGCGTGTGTTTGTATTTGTGTGTGTGAGTGTGTGTGTCCAGTAGGCTCGCAGAGATAAGAACACGGCCGTGGCAAGAAGGCACTGCCTGTCGTAAGAGGCGACTAATGGGTAGGAGTCGAGTGGTGAAGAGTGTATATGTGTGTGCGTATGTGCTTGTGTGTGCGTGTGAGAGTGCGTGTGTTTGTGTGGTGCGTGTGTGTGTGTGTGTCCGTTCCGCTTGCAGAGATAAGAATACAACCGAGGCAAGAAGGCCCTGACTCTTGTAAGGGGCGACTAATAAGTAGGAGTCGAGAGGTGAAGAGTGTATGTGTGTATGAGTGTGTGCGTGTGTGTGTGTGTGTGAGTATGTGTGTGTGTTAGTTCGGCTTGCAGAGATAAGAGCACGACCGAGGCAAGAAGGCCCTGCCTATCGTAAGAGGCGACTAATGGGTAGGAGTCGAGAGGTGAAGAGGGTACGTGAGTGTGTGCGTGTGTGGGTGTGTGTGTGTGTTTGTGCGTGTGTAAGTGTGTGTGTATGTTTGTGTGTGTCCATTCGGCTCGCAGAGATTGGAACACGGCAGAGGCAAGAAGGCCATGCCTGTCGTAAGAGGCGACTAATGGGTAGGAGTCGAGAGGTGAAGAGTGTATTTGTGTGTGTGCGTGTGTGCGTGCGTGTGTGTGTGAGTGTGTATGTGTCCGTTCGGCTTGCAGAGATAAGAATACGGCCGAGGCAAGAAGGCCCTGCCTGTCGTAAGTGGCGACTAATTGGTAGGAGTCGAGAGGTGAAAAGTGTTTTTGTGTGGGTGCGTGTGTGTGCGTGTGTGTGCGTGTGTGAGTATGTGTGTCCGGTCGGCTCGCAGTGATAAGGACACGTCTGTGCCAAGAAGGCCCTGCCTGTCGTTAGCGGCGACTACTGCGTAGGAGTCGAGAGGTGAAGAGTGTATATGTGTAAGTGCGTGTGAGCGTGTGTGTGCGTGTGTGAGTGTGTGTGTGTGTCCGGTCGGCTCTCAGAGATAAGAACACGGCCGTGGCAAGAAGGCCCTGCCTGTCGTAAGAGGCGACTAATGGGTAGGAGTCGAGACGTGAAGAGTGTATGTGTGTGTGGGTGTGCGTGTGTGTGCGTGTGTGAATGTGTGTGTGTATTTGTGTGTGTGAGTGTGTGTGTGTGTCCAGTCGGCTCGCAGAGATAAGAACACGGCCGTGGCAAGAAGGTTCTGCCTGTCGTAAGAGGCGACTAATGGGTAGGAGTCGAGAGGTGAAGAGTGTATTTGTGTGTAAGTGTGCGTGTGTGCGTGTGTGTGCGTGTGTGTGTATTTGTTTGTGAGTGTGTGTGTCCAGTCGGCTCGCAGAGATAAGAACACGGCCGTGGCAAGAAGGCCCTGCCTGTCGTAAGAGGCGACTAATGGGTAGGAGTCGAGTGGTGAAGAGTGTATATATGTGTGCGTATGTGCGTGTGTGTGCGTGTGAGAGTGCGTGTGTTTGTGTGTGCGTGTGTGTGTGTGTCCGTTCCGCTTGCAGAGATAAGAATACAACCGGGGCAAGAAGGCCCTGCCTCTTGTAAGGGGCGACTAATAAGTAGGAGTCGAGAGGTGAAGAGTGTATGTGTGTATGAGTGTGTGCGTGTGTGTGCGTGTGTGAGTATGTGTGTGTGTTAGTTCGGCTTGCAGAGATAAGAGCACGACCGAGGCAAGAAGGCCCTGCCTATCGTAAGAGGCGACTAATAGGTAGGAGTCGAGAGGTGAAGAGTGTATGTGTGTATGAGTGTGTGCGTGTGTGTGCGTGTGTGAGTATGTGTGTGTGTTAGTTTGGCTTGCAGAGATAAGAGCACGACCGAGGCAAGAAGGCCCTGCCTATCGTAAGAGGCGACTAATGGGTAGGAGTCGAGAGGTGAAGAGGGTACGTGAGTGTGTGCGTGTGTGGGTGTGTGTGTGTTTGTGCGTGTGTAAGTGTGTGTGTATGTTTGTGTGTGTCCATTCGGCTCGCAGAGATTAGAATACGGCAGAGGCAAGAAGGCCATGCCTGTCGTAAGAGGCGACTAATGGGTAGGAGTCGAGAGGTGAAGAGTGTATTTGTGTGTGTGCGTGTGTGCGTGCGTGTGTGTGTGAGTGTGTATGTGTCCGTTCGGCTTGCAGAGATAAGAATACGGCCGAGGCAAGAAGGCCCTGCCTGTCGTAAGTGGCGACTAATTGGTAGGAGTCGAGAGGTGAAAAGTGTTTTTGTGTGTGTGCGTGTGTGTGCGTGTGTGCGTGCTTGTGTGTGTGAGTGTGTATGTGTCCGTTCGGCTTGCAGAGATAAAAATACGGCCAAGGCAAGAAGGCCCTGCCTGTCGTAAGTGGCGACTAATTGGTAGGAGTCGAGAGGTGAAGAGTGTATGTGTGTGTGTGCGTGTGTGGGTGTGTGTGTGTTTGTGCGTGTGTAAGTGTGTGTGTGTATGTATGTGTGTGTCCATTCGGCTCGCAGAGATTAGAATACGGCCGAGGCAAGAAGGCCCTGCCTGTCGTAAGTGGCGACTACTGCGTAGGAGTCGAGAGGTGAAGAGTGTATATGTGTAAGTGCGTGTGAGCGTGTGTGTGTGTGTGAGTGTGTGTGTGTGTCCGGTCGGCTCTCAGAGATAAGAACACGGCCGTGGCAAGAAGGCCCTGCCTGTCGTAAGAGGCGACTAATGGGTAGGAGTCGAGACGTGAAGAGTGTATGTGTGTGTGTGTGTGCGTGTGTGCGTGTGTGTGTGCGTGTGTGAGTGTGTGTGTCCGGTCGGCTCGCAGTGATAAGGACACGTCTGTGCCAAGAAGGCCCTGCCTGTCGTAAGCGGCGACTACTGCGTAGGAGTCGAGAGGTGAAGAGTGTATATGTGTAAGTGCGTGTGAGCGTGTGTGTGTGTGTGTGAGTGTGTGTGTTTGTCCGGTCGGCTCTCAGAGATAAGAACACGGCCGTGGCAAGAAGGCCCTGCCTGTCGTAAGAGGCGACTAATGGGTAGGAGTCGAGACGTGAAGAGTGTATGTGTGTGTGAGTGTGCGTGTGTGTGCGTGTGTGAATGTGTGTGTGTATTTGTGTGTGTAAGTGTGTGTGTGTCCAGTCGGCTCGCAGAGATAAGAACACGGCCGTGGCAAGAAGGTTCTGCCTGTCGTAAGAGGCGACTAATGGGTAGGAGTCGAGAGGTGAAGAGTGTATTTGTGTGTAAGTGTGCGTGTGTGCGTGTGTGTGCGTGTGTGTGTATTTGTGTGTGTGAGTGTGTGTGTCCAGTCGGCTCGCAGAGATAAGAACACGGCCGTGGCAAGAAGGCCCTGCCTGTCGTAAGAGGCGACTAATGGGTAGGAGTCGAGTGGTGAAGAGTGTATATATGTGTGCGTATGTGCGTGTGTGTGCGTGTGAGAGTGCGTGTGTTTGTGTGTGCGTGTGTGTGTGTGTCCGTTCCGCTTGCAGAGATAAGAATACAACCGAGGCAAGAAGGCCCTGCCTCTTGTAAGGGGCGACTAATAAGTAGGAGTCGAGAGGTGATGAGTGTATGTGTGTATGAGTGTGTGCGTGTGTGTGCGTGTGTGAGTATGTGTGTGTGTTAGTTCGGCTTGCAGAGATAAGAGCACGACCGAGGCAAGAAGGCCCTGCCTATCGTAAGAGGCGACTAATAGGTAGGAGTCGAGAGGTGAAGAGTGTATGTGTGTGTGCGTGTGTGCGTGTGTGTGTGCGTGTGTAAGTGTATGTGTGTGCGTGTGTGCGTGCGTGTGTGCGTGTGTGTGTGCGTGTGTGCGTGCGTGTTTGCGCGTGTGTGTGTGTTTGTGAGTGTGTGTGTGTGTGTATGTGTGTGTGTGTCCCTTCGGCTCGCAGAGATAAGAAAACAGCCGTGGCAAGAAGGCCATGCCAGTCTTAAGGGGCGACTAATGGGTAGGAGTCGAGAGGTGAAGAGTGTATGTGTGCGTGCGTGTGTGTGTGTGAATGTGTGTGTGTATGTGTGTGTGTATGTGTGTGTGTCCCTTCTGCTCGCAGAGATAAAAATACAGCCGTGACAAGAAGGCCATGCCTGTCGTAAGAGGCGACTAATGGGTAGGAGTCGAGAGGTGAAGAGTGTATGTGTGTGTGCGTGTGTGCGTGTGTGTGTGAGTATGTGTGTGTGTATGTGTGTGTGTATTCCTTCGGCTCGCAGAGATATGAATACGTCCGTGGCAAGAAGGCCATGCTTGCTGTAAGGAGCGACTAATTGGTAGAAGTCGAGAGGTGAAGTGTGTATGTGTGTGTGTGTGTGTGTGTGTGTGTGCAAGTGTGTGTGTGTGTCCGTTCGGCTCGCAGAGATAGAAATACGTCTGTGGCAAGAAGGCCCTGCCTGTCTTAAGAGGCGACTAATGGATAGGGGTCGAGAGGTGGAGAGTGTGTGCGTGTGCGTGTGCGTGTGTGCGTGTATGCCTGTGAGCGTGTGTTTGTGTGTGCGTGTGTGTGTGTCCGTTCGGCTTGCAGAGATAAGAACACCGCCGTGGCAAGAAGGCCCTGCCTGTCGTAAAAGGCGTGTGCGTGTGTGTGCGTGTGTAATTGTGTGTGTATGTGTGTGTGTGTCTGTTTGGCTTGCAGAGATAAGAATACGGCCGAGTCAAGAAGGCCCTGCCTCTTGTATGGGGCGACTAATAGGTAGGAGTCGAGAGGTGAATAGTGTATGTGTGTGTGCGTGTGTGTGTGTGTGTGTGTGTGTTTGTGCGTGTGTAAGTGTGTGTGTATGTATGTGTGTGTCCATTCGGCTCGCAGAGATTTGAATACGGCCGAGGCAAGAAGGCCATGCCTGTCGTAAGAGGCGACTAATGGGTAGGAGTCGAGAGGTGAAGAGTGTATTTGTGTGTGTGTGTGTGCGTGTGTGTGCGTGTGTGCGTGCGTGTGTGTGTGAGTGTGTGTGTGTCCGTTCGGCTTGCAGAGATAAGCTTATGGCCGAGGCAAGAAGGCCCTGCCTGTCGTAAGTGGCGACTAATTGGTAGGAGTCGAGAGGTAAAGAGTGTATGTGTGTGTGTGCGTGTGTGCGTGTGTGTGTGCGTGTGTGAGTGTGTGTGTGTCCGGTCGGCTCGCAGAGATAAGAACACGTCCGTGCCAAGAAAGCCCTGCCTGTCGTAAGCGGTGACTAATGGGTAGAAGTCGAGAGGTGAAGAGTGTATGTGTGTGTGTGTGTGTGTGTGCGTGTGCGTGTGTGCGTGTGTGTGCTTGTGTGGGTGTGTGTGTGTGTGTCCGGTCGTCTCGCAGAGATAAGAACACGGCCGTGGCAAGAAGGCCCTGCCTGTCGTAAGAGGCGACTAATGGGTAGGAGTCGAGAGGTGAAGAGTGTATGTGTGTGTTTGCGTGTGTGCGTGTGTGTGCGTGTGTGAGTGTGTGTGTGTATTTGTGTGTGTGAGTGTGTGTGTTCAGTAGGCTCGCAGAGATAAGAACACGGCCGTGGCAAGAAGGCCCTGCCTGTCGTAAGAGGCGACTAATGGGTAGGAGTCGAGAGGTGAAGAGTATATTTGTGTGTAAGTGTGCGTGTGTGCGTGTGTGTGCGTGTGTTTGTATTTGTGTGTGTGAGTGTGTGTGTCCAGTCGGCTCGCAGAGATAAGAACACGGCCGTGGCAAGAAGGCCCTGCCTGTCGTAAGAGGCGACTAATGGGTAGGAGTCGAGTGGTGAAGAGTGTATATGTGTGTGCGTATGTGCTTGTGTGTGCGTGTGAGAGTGCGTGTGTTTGTGTGGTGCGTGTGTGTGTGTGTCCGTTCCGCTTGCAGAGATAAGAATACAACCGAGGCAAGAAGGCCCTGACTCTTGTAAGGGGCGACTAATAAGTAGGAGTCGAGAGGTGAAGAGTGTATGTGTGTATGAGTGTGTGCGTGTGTGTGCGTGTGTGAGTATGTGTGTGTGTTAGTTCGGCTTGCAGAGATAAGAGCACGACCGAGGCAAGAAGGCCCTGCCTATCGTAAGAGGCGACTAATGGGTAGGAGTCGAGAGGTGAAGAGGGTACGTGAGTGTGTGCGTGTGTGGGTGTGTGTGTGTGTTTGTGCGTGTGTAAGTGTGTGTGTATGTTTGTGTGTGTCCATTCGGCTCGCAGAGATTGGAACACGGCAGAGGCAAGAAGGCCATGCCTGTCGTAAGACGCGACTAATGGGTAGGAGTCGAGAGGTGAAGAGTGTATTTGTGTGTGTGCGTGTGTGCGTGCGTGTGTGTGTGAGTGTGTATGTGTCCGTTCGGCTTGCAGAGATAAGAATACGGCCGAGGCAAGAAGGCCCTGCCTGTCGTAAGTGTCGACTAATTGGTAGGAGTCGAGAGGTGAAAAGTGTTTTTGTGTGGGTGCGTGTGTGTGCGTGTGTGCGTGCTTGTGTGTGTGAGTGTGTATGTGTCCGTTCGGCTTGCAGAGATAAAAATACGGCCAAGACAAGAAGGCCCTGCCTGTCGTAAGTGGCGACTAATTGGTAGGAGTCGAGAGGTGAAGAGTGTATGTGTGTGTGTGTGCGTGTGTGGGTGTGTGTGTGTTTGTGCGTGTGTAAGTGTGTATGTGTGTATGTATGTGTGTGTCCATTCGGCTCGCAGAGATTAGAATACGGCCGAGGCAAGAAGGCCCTGCCTGTCGTAAGTGGCGACTAATTGGTAGGAGTCGAGAGGTGAAAAGTGTTTTTGTGTGTGTGCGTGTGTGTGCGTGTGTGCGTGCTTGTGTGTGTGAGTGTGTATGTGTCCGTTCGGCTTGCAGAGATAAGAATACGGCCAAGGCAAGAATGCCCTGCCTGTCGTAAGTGGCGACTAATTGGTAGGAGACGAGAGGTGAAGAGTGTATGTGTGTGTGTGCGTGTGTGCGTGTGTGTGTGCGTGTGTGAGTGTGTGTGTCCGGTCGGCTCGCAGTGATAAGGACACGTCTGTGCCAAGAAGGCCCTGCCTGTCGTTAGCGGCGACTACTGCGTAGGAGTCGAGAGGTGAAGAGTGTATATGTGTAAGTGCGTGTGAGCGTGTGTGTGCGTGTGTGAGTGTGTGTGTGTGTCCGGTCGGCTCTCAGAGATAAGAACACGGCCGTGGCAAGAAGGCCCTGCCTGTCGTAAGAGGCGACTAATGGGTAGGAGTCGAGACGTGAAGAGTGTATGTGTGTGTGGGTGTGCGTGTGTGTGCGTGTGTGAATGTGTGTGTGTATTTGTGTGTGTGAGTGTGTGTGTGTCCAGTCGGCTCGCAGAGATAAGAACACGGCCGTGGCAAGAAGGTTCTGCCTGTCGTAAGAGGCGACGAATGGGTAGGAGTCGAGAGGTGAAGAGTGTATTTGTGTGTAAGTGTGCGTGTGTGCGTGTGTGTGCGTGTGTGTGTATTTGTGTGTGTGAGTGTGTGTGTCCAGTCGGCTCGCAGAGATAAGAACACGGCCGTGGCAAGAAGGCCCTGCCTGTCGTAAGAGGCGACTAATGGGTAGGAGTCGAGTGGTGAAGAGTGTATATATGTGTGCGTATGTGCGTGTGTGTGCGTGTGAGAGTGCGTGTGTTTGTGTGTGCGTGTGTGTGTGTGTCCGTTCCGCTTGCAGAGATAAGAATACAACCGGGGCAAGAAGGCCCTGCCTCTTGTAAGGGGCGACTAATAAGTAGGAGTCGAGAGGTGAAGAGTGTATGTGTGTATGAGTGTGTGCGTGTGTGTGCGTGTGTGAGTATGTGTGTGTGTTAGTTCGGCTTGCAGAGATAAGAGCACGACCGAGGCAAGAAGGCCCTGCCTATCGTAAGAGGCGACTAATAGGTAGGAGTCGAGAGGTGAAGAGTGTATGTGTGTGTGCGTGTGTGCGTGTGTGTGTGCGTGTGTAAGTGTATGTGTGTGCGTGTGTGCGTGCGTGTGTGCGTGTGTGTGTGCGTGTGTGCGTGCGTGTTTGCGCGTGTGTGTGTGTTTGTGAGTGTGTGTGTGTGTGTGTGTATGTGTGTGTGTGTCCCTTCGGCTCGCAGAGATAAGAAAACAGCCGTGGCAAGAAGGCCATGCCAGTCTTAAGGGGCGACTAATGGGTAGGAGTCGAGAGGTGAAGAGTGTATGTGTGCGTGCGTGTGTGTGTGTGAATGTGTGTGTGTATGTGTGTGTGTATGTGTGTGTGTCCCTTCTGCTCGCAGAGATAAAAATACAGCGGTGACAAGAAGGCCATGCCTGTCGTAAGAGGCGACTAATGGGTAGGAGTCGAGAGGTGAAGAGTGTATGTGTGTGTGCGTGTGTGCGTGTGTGTGTGAGTATGTGTGTGTGTGTATGTGTGTGTGTATCCCTTCGGCTCGCAGAGATATGAATACGTCCGTGGCAAGAAGGCCATGCTTGCTGTAAGGAGCGACTAAGTCGAGAGGTGAAGTGTGTATGTGTGTGTGTGTGTGTGTGTGTGTGTGTGTGTGTGTGTGTGCAAGTGTGTGTGTGTGTCCGTTCGGCTCGCAGAGATAGAAATACGTCTGTGGCAAGAAGGCCCTGCCTGTCTTAAGAGGCGACTAATGGATAGGAGTCGAGAGGTGGAGAGTGTGTGCGTCAGCGTGTGCGTGTGTGCGTGTATACCTGTGAGCGTGTTTGTGTGTGCGTGTGTGTGTGTGTCCGTTCGGCTTGAAGAGATAAGAACACCGCCGTGGCAAGAAGGCCCTGCTTGTCGTAAGAGGCGACTAATGGGTAGGAGTCGAGAGGTGAAGAGTGTATGTGTGTGTGAGTGTGCGTGTGTGTGCGTGTATGAGTGTAGGTGTGTATTTGTGTGTGTGAGTGTGTGTGTCCAGTCGGCTCGCAGAGATAAGAACACGGCCGTGGCAAGAAGGCCCTGCCTGTCGTAAAAGGCGTGTGCGTGTGTGTGCGTGTGTAATTGTGTGTGTATGTGTGTGTGTCTGTTTGGCTTGCAGAGATAAGAATACGGCCGAGGCAAGAAGGCCCTGCCTCTTGTATGGGGCGACTAATAGGTAGAAGTCGAGAGGTGAATAGTGTATGTGTGTGTGCGTGTGTGTGTGTGTGTGTGTGTTTGTGCGTGTGTAAGTGTGTGTGTATGTATGTGTGTGTCCATTCGGCTCGCAGAGATTAGAATACGGCCGAGGCAAGAAGGCCATGCCTGTCGTAAGAGGCGACTAATGGGTAGGAGTCGAGAGGTGAAGAGTGTATTTGTGTGTGTGTGTGTGCGTGTGTGTGCGTGTGTGCGTGCGTGTGTGTGTGAGTGTGTGTGTGTCCGTTCGGCTTGCAGAGATAAGCTTATGGCCGAGGCAAGAAGGCCCTGCCTGTCGTAAGTGGCGACTAATTGGTAGGAGTCGAGAGGTGAAGAGTGTATGTGTGTGTGTGCGTATGTGCGTGTGTGTGTGCGTGTGTGAATGTGTGTGTGTCCGGTCGGCTCGCAGAGATAAGAACACGTCCGTGCCAAGAAAGCCCTGCCTGTCGTAAGCGGTGACTAATGGGTAGAAGTCGAGAGGTGAAGAGTGTATGTGTGTGTGTGTGTGTGCGTGTGCGTGTGTGCGTGTGTGTGCTTGTGTGGGTGTGTGTGTGTGTGTGTCCGGTCGTCTCGCAGAGATAAGAACACGGCCGTGGCAAGAAGGCCCTGCCTGTCGTAAGAGGCGACTAATTGGTAGGAGTCGAGAGGTGAAGAGTGTATGTGTGTGTGTGTGCGTGTGTGGGTGTGTGTGTGTGTGTTTGTGCGTGTGTAAGTGTGTGTGTGTGTATGTATGTGTGTGTCCATTCGGCTCGCAGAGATTAGAATACGGCCGAGGCAAGAAAGCCCTGCCTGTCGTAAGTGGCGACTAATTGGTAGGAGTCGAGAGGTGAAGAGTGTATGTGTGTGTGTGTGCGTGTGTGGGTGTGTGTGTGTGTTTGTGGGTGTGTAAGTGTGTGTGTGTATGTATGTGTGTGTCCATTCGGCTCGCAGAGATTAAAATACGGCCGAGGCAAGAAGGCCCTGCCTGTCGTAAGTGGCGACTAATTGGTAGGAGTCGAGAGGTGAAGAGTGTATGTGTGTGTGTGTGCGTGTGTGGGTGTGTGTGTGTGTTTGTGGGTGTGTAAGTGTGTGTGTGTATGTATGTGTGTGTCCATTCGGCTCGCAGAGATTAAAATACGGCCGAGGCAAGAAGGCCCTGCCTGTCGTAAGTGGCGACTAATTGGTAGGAGTCGAGAGGTGAAAAGTGTTTTTGTGTGTGTGCGTGTGTGTGCGTGTGTGCGTGCTTGTGTGTGTGAGTGTGTCTGTGTCCGTTCGGCTTGCAGAGATAAGAATACGGCCAAGGCAAGAATGCCCTGCCTGTCGTAAGTGGCGACTAATTGGTAGGAGTCGAGAGGTGAAGAATGTGTGCGTGCGTTTGTGCGCGTGTGTGTGTGAGTGTGTGTGTGTATGTGTGTGTGTCCCTTCGGCTCGAAGAGATAAGAAAACAGCGGTGGCAAGAAGGCCATGCTTGTCGTAAGAGGCGACTAATGGGTAAAATTCGAGAGGTGAAGAGTGTAATTGTGTGTGTGTGCGCGAGTGTGTGTGCGTGTGTGCGTGCTTGTGTGTGTGAGTGTGGGTGTCCGTTCAGCTTGCAGAGATAAGAATACGGCAGGGGCAAGAAGGCCCTGCCTGTCGTTAGTGGCGACTACTGGGTAGAAGTCGAGAGGTGAAGAGTGTATGTGTGTGTGTGCGTGTGTGAGTGTGTGTGTATGTGTGTGTGTGTGTGTGTGTCTCTTTGGCTCACAGAGATAAGACTACGGCCGAAGAAAGAAGGCCCTGCCTGACGTAAGAGGCGACTAATGGGTAGGAGTCGAGAGGTGAAGAGTGTATGTGTGTGTGTGTGTGTGTGTGTGCGTGTGTGTTTGCGTGTGTGAGTATGTGTGTGTATGTGTGTGTGTCCGTTAGGCTCGCAGAGATAAGAATACGGCCGAGGCAAGAAGGCCCTGCCTCTTGTAAGGGGCGACTAATAGGTAGGAGTCGAGGGGTGAAGAGTGTATGTGTGTGTGCGTGTGTGTGTGCGTGTGTGAGTATGTGTGTGTGTCCGTTCGGCTTGCAGAGATAAGAACACGGCCGAGGAAAGAATGCCCTGCCTGACGTAAGAGGCGACTAATGGGTAGGAGTCGAGAGGTGAAGAGTGTATGTGTGTGTGTGTGTGTGCGTGTGTGTTTGCGTGTGTGAGTGTGTGTGTGTATGTGTGTGTGTCCGTTAGGCTAGCAGAGATAAGAATACGGCCAAGGCAAGAAGGCCCTGCCTCTTGTAAGGGGCGACTAATAGGTAGGAATCGAGAGGTGAAGAGTGTATGTGTGTGTGTGTGTGTGAGTGTATGTGTGTGTGCGTGTGTGCGTGCGTGTGTGTGTGTCTGTGAGTGTGTGTGTGTATGTGTGTCCCTTCGGCTCGCAGAGAAAAGAAAACAGTGGTGGCAAGAATGCCATGCCTGTCAAAAGAGGTGACTAATGGGTAGGAGTCGAGAGGTGAAGAGTGTATGTGTGTGTGTGTGTGTGCGTGTGTGTTTGCGTGTGTGAGTGTGTGTGTGTATGTGTGTGTGTCCGTTAGGCTTGCAGAGATAAGAATACGGCTAAGGCAAGAAGGCCCTGCCTCTTGTAAGGGGCGACTAATGTGTAGGAATCGAGAGGTGAAGAGTGTATGTGTGTGTGTGTGTGTGAGTGTATGTGTGTGTGCGTGTGTGCGAGCGTGTGTGTGTCTGTGAGTGTGTGTGTGTGTATGTGTGTCCCTTCGGCTCGCAGAGAAAAGAAAACAGCGGTGGCAAGAATGCCATGCCTGTCGTAAGAGGTGACTAATGGGTAGAAGTCGAGAGGTGAAGAGTGTATGTGTGTGTGCGTGTGTGTGTGTGCGTGCGTGTGTGTGTGAGTGTGTGTATCCGTTCGGCTTGCAGAGATAAGAATACCGCCGGGGCAAGAAGGCCCTGCCTCTCGTAAGAGGCGACCAAAAGGGAGGAGTCGAGAGGTGAATAGTATATGTGTGTGTGTGTGACTGTGTGTCCGTCCGCTCGGCTCGCAGAGATAAAAATACGGCCGTGGCAAGAAGGCCCTGCCTGTCTTAAGAGGCGACTAATGGATAGGAGTCGAGAGGTGGAAAGATTGTGCGTGTGCGTGTGTGCGTGTGTGTGTGCGTGTGTGTGTGAGTGTGTGTGTGTCCGTTCGGCTCGCAGAGAAGAACACGGCAGTGGCAAAAAGTCCCTGAATGTCGTAAGAGGCGACCAATGGGTAGGAGTCTAGAGGTGGAGCGTGTATGTGTGTGTGTGTGCGAGTGTGTGTGTGTGTGTGTCTGTTCGGCTCGCAGAGATAAGAATACGTCCGTGGCAAGAAGGCCCTGCCTGTCGTAAGAGCAGAATAATGGGTAGGAGTCGAGAGGTGAAGAGTGTATGTGTGTGTGTTTGTGTGCGTGTGTGCGTGCGTGTGTGAGTGTGTGTGTGAGTGTGTGTGTGTCAGTGTGTGTGTGTGTGTCCGGTCGGCTCGCAGAGATATGAACACGGCCGTGGCAAGAAGGCTCTGCCTGTCGTAAGAGGAGAATAATGGCTAGGAGTCGAGAGGTAAAGAGTGTATGTGTGTGTGTGCGCGCGTGTGTGTGTGTATGTGTATGTGTGTGTGTGTGCGTGTCTCTTCTGCTCGCAGAGGTACGAATACGGTCGTGGCAAGAAGGCCATGCTTGCTGTAAGGAGCAACTAATGGGTAGGAGTCGCGAGTTGAAGAGTGTACCTGTGTGTGAGTGTGTGTGTGTGTGCGTGTGTGAGTGTATGTGTGTGTGTGTCCGTTCGGCTTGCAGAGATAAGAATACAGCCGTGGCAAGAAGGCCCTGCCTGTCGTTTAGAAGAGTTTAGGTGTGTGTGTGTGTGTGGTTGTAAGTGTGTGTGTGTGTCTGTATGGCTCGCAGAGGTAAAAACACGGCTGTGGCAAAAAGGCCCTGCCTGTCGTAAGAGACGACTAATGGGTAGGAGTCGAGAGGTAAAGAGTGTATGTGTGTGTGTGTGTGTGCGTGTGTGCGTGTGTGAGTGTGTGTGTGTGTCCGTTCGGCTCGAAGAGATAAGAATACGGCCGTGGCAAGAAGCCCTGCCTGTCGTTTAGAAGAGTTTAGGTGTGTGTGTGTGGTTGTGAGTGTATGTGTGTGTGTGTTTGTATGGCTCGCAGAGGTAAAAACACGGCCGTGGCAAAAAGGCCCTGCCTGTCGTAAGAGACGACTAATGGGTAGGAGTCGAGAGGTGAAGAGTGTATGTGTGTGTATGTGTGCGTGTGTGCGTGTGTGAGTGTGTGTGTGTGTGTGTCTCTATGGCTCGCAGAGGTAAAAACACGGCCGTGGCAAAAAAGCCCTGCCTGTCGTAAGAGGAGACTAATGGGTAGGAGTCGAGAGGTGAAGAGTGTATGTGTGTGTGTGTGTGTGTGCGTGTGTGTGTGAGTGTGTGTGTGTGCGTGTGTGAGTGTGTGTATATGTATGTGTGTCCGTTCGGCCTGCAGAGATAAGAATACAGCCGAGGCAAGAAGGCCCTGCCTGTCGTAAGGTGCGAGTAATAGGTAGGAGTCGAGAGGAGAAGAGTGTAGGTGTGTGTGTGTGAGTGTGTATCTGTGTCTGTATGGCTCGCAAAGATAAGAACACGCCCGTGGCAAAAAGGCCCTGCCTGTCGAAAGAGGCGACTAATAGGTAGGAGTGGAGAGGTGAAGAGTTTATGTGTGTGTCTCTGTGTGCATGTGTGTGTGCGTGTGTGAGTGTGTGTATGTATGTGTGTCCGTTCGGCTTACAGAGATAAGAACACAGCCGAGGCAAGAAGGCCCTGCCTGTCGTAAGGGGCGAGTAATAGGTAAGAGTCGAGAGGTGAAGAGTTTAGGTGTGTGTGTGTGTGAGTGTGTGTGTGTGTGTGTGTGTCTGTATGGCTCGCAGAGATAAAAACACGGCCGTGGCAAAAAGGCCCTGCCTGTCGTAAGAGACGACTAATGGGTAGGAGTCGAGAGGTGAAGAGTGTATGTGTGTGTGTGCGTGTGTGCGTGTGTGAGTGTGTGTGTGTGTCCGTTCGGCTCGCAGAGATAAGAATACGGCCGTGGCAAGAAGGCCCTGCCTGTCGTAGGAGGCGACTAATGGGTAGGAGTCGAGAGGTGAAGAGTGTATGTGTGTGTGTGAGTGTGTGCGTGTGTGAGTGTGTGTGTGTGTCCGTTCGGCTCGCAGAGATAAGAATACGGCCGTGGCAAGAAGGCCCTGCCTGTCGTAGGAGGCGACTAATGGGTAGGAGTCGAAAGGTGAAGAGTGTATGTGTGTGTGTGTGCGTGTGTGTGTGTGTGTGAGTGTGTGTGTGTGTGCGTGTGTGAGTGTGTGTGTATGTATGTGTGTCCGTTCGGCCTGCAGAGATAAGA
>NW_027311890.1:1790000-1935000 GCF_040954645.1 Diabrotica undecimpunctata | reverse complement strand
TGTGCGTGTGTGTGTGTGCGTGCGTGTGTGTGTGAGTGTGTGTATCCGTTCGGCTTGCAGAGATAAGAATACCGCCGGGGCAAGAAGGCCCTGCCTCTCGTAAGAGGCGACCAAAAGGGAGGAGTCGAGAGGTGAATAGTATTTATGTGTGTGTGACTCTGTGTGTGTCCGCTCGGCTCGCAGAGATAAAAATACGGCCGTGGCAAAAAGGCCCTGCCTGTCGTAAGAGACGACTAATGGGTAGGAGTCGAGAGGTGAAGAGTGTATGTGTGTGTGTGCGTGTGTGCGTGTGTGAGTGTGTGTGTGTGTCCGTTCGGCTCGCAGAGATAAGAATACGGCCGTGGCAAGAAGGCCCTGTCTGTCGTAGGAGGCGACTAATGGGTAGAAGTCGAAAGGTGAAGAGTGTATGTGTGTGTGTGTGTGCGTGTGTGTGTGTGTGTGTGAGTGTGTGTGTGTGTGCGTGTGTGAGTGTGTGTGTATGTATGTGTGTCCGTTCGGCCTGCAGAGATAAGAATACAGCCGAGGAAAGAAGGCCCTGCCTGTCGTAAGGGGCGAGTAATAGGTAGGAGTCGAGAGGTGAAGAGTGTATGTGTGTGTGTGCGTGTGTGCGTGTGTGTGCTTGTGTGAGTGTGTGTGTGTGTCCGGTCGTCTCGCAGAGATAAGAACACGGCCGTGGCAAAAAAGGCCCTGCCTGTCGAAAGAGGCGACTAATGGGTAGGAGTCGAGAGGTGAAGAGTGTATGTGTGTGTGTGCGTGAGTGCGTGTGTGTGGTGTGTGAGTGTGTGTGTGTATCTGTGTGTGTGAGTGTGTGTGTGTCCAGTAGGCTCGCAGAGATAAGAACACGGCCGTGGCAAGAAGGCTCTGCCTGTCGTAAGAGGCGACTAATGGGTAGGAGTCGAGTGGTGAAGAGTGTATATGTGTGTGTGTGCGTGTGTGCGTGTGTGTGCGTGTGTGAGTGTGTGTGTATGTTTGTGTGTCTGTTTGGATTGCAGAGATAAGAATACGGCCAAGGCAAGAAGACCCTGCCTTTTGTAAGGGGCGACTAATAGGTAGGAGTCGAGAGGTGAAGAGTGTATGTGTGTGTGCGTGTGTGTGTGTGAGTGTATGTGTGTGTGCGTGTGTGTTCGTGTGTGTGTGTGTTAGTGTGTGTGTGTATGTTTGTGTGTGTGTCCCTTCGGCTTGCAGAGATAAGAATACGGCCGTGACAAGAAGGCCTAGCTTATTGTAATTAGCGGCTAATGGGTAGGAGTCGAGAGGTGAAGAGTGTATGTGTGTGTGTGTGTGCGTGTGTGTTTGCGTGCGTGAGTGTGTGTGTATGTGTGTGTGTCCGTTAGGCTTGCAGAGATAAGAATACGGCTAAGGCAAGGAGGCCCTGCCTCTTGTAAGGGGCGACTAATGTGTAGGAATCAAGAGGTGAAGAGTGTATGTGTGTGTGTGTGTGTGTGTGTGAGTGTATGTGTGTATGCGTGTGTGCGAGCGTGTATGTGTCTGTGAGTGTGTGTGTGTGTATGTGTGTCCCTTCGGCTCGCAGAGAAAAGAAAACAGCGGTGGCAAGAATGCCATGCCTGTCGTAAGAGGTGACTAATGGGTAGAAGTCGAGAGGTGAAGAGTGTATATGTGTGTGCGTGTGTGTGTGTGCGTGCGTGTGTGTGTGAGTGTGTGTATCCGTTCGGCTTGCAGAGATAAGAATACCGCCGGGGCAAGAAGGCCCTGCCTCTCGTAAGAGGCGACCAAAAGGGAGGAGTCGAGAGGTGAATAGTATTTATGTGTGTGTGACTGTGTGTGTGTCCGCTCGGCTCGCAGAGATAAAAATACGGCCGTGGCAAAAAGGCCCTGCCTGTCGTAAGAGACGACTAATGGGTAGGAGTCGAGAGGTGAAGAGTGTATGTGTGTGTGTGCGTGTGTGCGTGTGTGAGTGTGTGTGTGTGTCCGTTCGGCTCGCAGAGATAAGAATACGGCCGTGGCAAGAAGGCCCTGTCTGTCGTAGGAGGCGACTAATGGGTAGAAGTCGAAAGGTGAAGAGTGTATGTGTGTGTGTGTGTGCGTGTGTGTGTGTGTGTGAGTGTGTGTGTGTGTGCGTGTGTGAGTGTGTGTGTATGTATGTGTGTCCGTTCGGCCTGCAGAGATAAGAATACAGCCGAGGAAAGAAGGCCCTGCCTGTCGTAAGGGGCGAGTAATAGGTAGGAGTCGAGAGGTGAAGAGTGTATGTGTGTGTGTGCGTGTGTGCGTGTGTGTGCTTGTGTGAGTGTGTGTGTGTCCGGTCGTCTCGCAGAGATAAGAACACGGCCGTGGCAAAAAAGGCCCTCCCTGTCGAAAGAGGCGACTAATGGGTAGGAGTCGAGAGGTGAAGAGTGTATGTGTGTGTGTGCGTGAGTGCGTGTGTGTGGTGTGTGAGTGTGTGTGTGTATCTGTGTGTGTGAGTGTGTGTGTGTCCAGTAGGCTCGCAGAGATAAGAACACGGCCGTGGCAAGAAGGCTCTGCCTGTCGTAAGAGGCGACTAATGGGTAGGAGTCGAGTGGTGAAGAGTGTATATGTGTGTGTGTGCGTGTGTGCGTGTGTGTGCGTGTGTGAGTGTGTGTGTATGTTTGTGTGTCTGTTTGGATTGCAGAGATAAGAATACGGCCAAGGCAAGAAGACCCTGCCTTTTGTAAGGGGCGACTAATAGGTAGGAGTCGAGAGGTGAAGAGTGTATGTGTGTGTGCGTGTGTGTGTGTGAGTGTATGTGTGTGTGCGTGTGTGTTCGTGTGTGTGTGTGTGTGTTAGTGTGTGTGTGTATGTTTGTGTGTGTGTCCCTTCGGCTCGCAGAGATAAGAAAACAGCGGTGGCAAGAAGGACATGCCTGTCGTAAGGGGCGACTAATGGGTAGGAGTCGAGAGGTGAAGAGTGTATGTGTGCGTGCGTGTGTGCGTGTGTGTGTGAGTGTGTGTATGTGTATGTGTGTCCCTTCGGCTCGCAGAGATAAGAAAACAACGGTGGCAAGAAGGACATGCCTGTCGTAAGGGGCGACTAATGGGTAGGAGTCGAGAGGTGAAAAGTGTATGTGTGCGTGCGTGTGTGTGTGAGTGTGTGTGTATGTGCGTGTCCCTTCGGCTCGCAGAGATAAGAAAACAGCAGTGGCAAGAAGGCCATGCCTGTCGTAATGGGCGACTAATGGGTAGGAGTCGAGAGGTGAAGAATGTATGTGTGCATGCGTTTGTGCGCGTGTGTGTGTGAGTGTGTGTGTGTATGTGTGTGTGTGTCCATTCGTCTCGCAGAGATAAGAAAACAGCGGTGGCAAGAAGGCCATGCTTGTCGTAAGAGGCGACTAATGGGTAGGAGTCGAGAGGTGAAGAGTGTAATTGTGTGTGTGTGTGCGCGTGTGTGTGTGCGTGTGTGCGTGCTTGTGTGTGTGATTGTGTGTGTCCGTTCAGCTTGCAGAGATAAGAATACGGCCGGGGCAAGGAGGCCCTGCCTGTCGTAAGTGGCGACTACTGGGTAGGAGTCGAAAGGTGAAGAGTGTATGTGTGTGTGTGTGTGTGCGTGTGTGTTTGCGTGTGTGAGTGTGTGTGTGTATGTGTGTGTCCGTTAGGCTTGCAGAGATAAGAATACGGCCAAGGCAAGAAGGCCCTGCCTCTTGTAAGGGGCGACTAATGTGTAGGAATCGAGAGGTGAAGAGTGTATGTGTGTGTGTGTGTGCGTGTGTGTTTGCGTGTGTGAGTGTGTGTGTGTGTATGTGTGTGTGTCCGTTAGGCTTGCAGAGATAAGAATACGGCCGAGGCAAGAAGGCCCTGCCTCTTGTAAGGGGCGACTAATAGGTAGGAGTCGAGGGGTGAAGAGTGTATGTGTGTGTGCGTGTGTGTGTGCGTGTGTGAGTATGTGTGTGTGTCCGTTCGGCTTGCAGAGATAAGAACACGGCCGAGGAAAGAAGGCCCTACCTGACGTAAGAGGCGACTAATGGGTAGGAGTCGAGAGGTGAAGAGTGTATGTGTGTGTGTGTGTGCGTGTGTGTTTGCGTGTGTGAGTGTGTGTGTGTATGTGTGTGTGTCTTTAGGCTAGCAGAGATAAGAATACGGCCAAGGCAAGAAGGCCCTGCCTCTTGTAAGAGGCGACTAATAGGTAGGAATCGAGAGGTGAAGAGTGTATGTGTGTGTGCGTGTGTGTGTGTGTGTGAGTGTATGTGTGTGTGCGTGTGTGCGTGCGTGTGTGTGTGTCTGTGAGTGTGTGTGTGTGTATGTGTGTCCCTTCGGCTCGCAGAGAAAAGAAAACAGCGGTGGCAAGAATGCCAGGCCTGTCGTAAGAGGTGACTAATGGGTAGGAGTCGAGAGGTGAAGAGTGTATATGTGTGTGCGTGTGTGTGTGTTTGTGCGTATGTGAGTGTGTGTGTATGGGTGTGTGTATCCGTTCGGCTTGCAGAGATAAGAATACGGCCGTGACAAGAAGGCCATGCTTGTTGTAGTTAGCGGCTAATGGGTAGGAGTCGAGAGGTGAAGAGTGTATGTGTGTGTGTATGCGTGTGTGTTTGCGTGTGTGAGTGTGTGTGTATGTGTGTGTGTCCGTTAGGCTTGCAGAGATAAGAATACGGCTAAGGCAAGAAGGCCCTGCCTCTTGTAAGGGGCGACTAATGTGTAGAAATCGAGAGGTGAAGAGTGTATGTGTGTGTGCGTGTGTGCGTGTGTGTGTGTGTGTGTGTGTGTAAGTGTATGTGTGTGTGCGTGTGTGCGAGCGTGTGTGTGTCTGTGAGTGTGTGTGTGTGTATGTGTGTCCCTTCGGCTCGCAGAGAAAAGAAAACAGCGGTGGAAAGAATGCCATGCCTGTCGTAAGAGGTGACTAATGGGTAGGAGTCGAGAGGTGAAGAGTGTATGTGTGTGTGTATGTGTGCGCGTGTGCGTACGTGTGTGCGTACGTGTGTGAGTGTGTGTGTGAGTGTGTGTGTGTCAGTGTGTGTGTGTCCGGTCGGCTCGCAGAGATATGAACACGGCCGTGGCAAGAAGGCTCTGCCTGTCGTAAGAGGAGAATAATGGGTAGGAGTCGAGAGGTGAAAAGTGTATGTGTGTGTGTGCGCGCGTGTGTGTGTGTATGTGTATGTGTGTGTGTGTGTGTGCGTGTCTCTTCTGCTCGCAGAGGTACGAATACGGCCGTGGCAAGAAGGCCATGCTTGCTGTAAGGAGCAACTAATGGGTAGGAGTCGCGAGTTGAAGAGTGTACCTGTGTGTGAGTGTGTGTGTGTGTGCGTGTGTGCGTGTGTGTGCGTGTGTGAGTGTGTGTGTATGTTTGTGTGTCCGTTTGGCTTGCAGAGATAAGAATACGGCCAAGGCAAGAAGACCCTGCCTTTTGCAAGGGGCGACTAATAGGTTGGAGACGAGAGGTGAAGAGTGTATGTGTGTATGCGTGTGTGCGTCTGTGTGTGCGTGTGTGAGTATGTGTGTGTGTCCGTTTGGCTTGCAGAGATAAGAATACGGCCGAGGCAAGAAGGCCCTGCCTCTTGTAAGGGGCGACTAATAGGTAGGAGTCGAGAGGTGAAGAGTGTATGTGTGTGTGCGTGTGTGTGTGTGAGTGTATGTGTGTGTGCGTGTGTGTTCGTGTGTGTGTGTGTGTGAGTGTGTGTGTGTGTATGTTTGTGTGTGTGTCCCTTCGGCTCGCATAGATAAGAAAACAGCGGTGGCAAGAAGGACATGCCTATCGTAAGGGGCGACTAATGGGTAGGAGTCGAGAGGTGAAGAGTTTATGTGTGCGTGCGTGTGTGCGTGTGTGTGTGAGTGTGTGTGTATGTGTATGTGTGTCCCTTTGGCTCGCAGAGATAAGAAATCAGCGGTTTCAAGAAGGCCATGCCTGTCGTAAGAGGTGACTAATGGGTAGGAGTCGAGAGGTGAAAAGTGTATGTGTGTGTGTGTGTGTATGCGTGTGTAAGTGTGTGCGTGTGTGCGTGCGTGTGTGTGTGTGTGAGTGTGTGTGTCCGGTTGGCTCGCAGAGATAAGAACACGGCCGTGGCAAAAAGGCCCTGCCTGTCGTAAGAGGCGACTAATGCGTAGGAGTCGAGAGGTGAAAAGTGTATGTGTGCGTGCGTGTGTGTGTGAGTGTGTGTGTATGTGTGTGTCCCTTCGGCTCGCAGAGATAAGAAAACAGCGGTGGCAAGAAGGCCATGCCTGTCGTAATGGGCGACTAATGGGTAGGAGTCGAGAGGTGAAGAGTGTATGTGTGCGTGCGTGTGTGCGTGTGTGTGTGAGTGTGTGTGTATGTGTATGTGTGTCCCTTCGGCTCGCAGAGATAAGAAATCAGCGGTTTCAAGAAGGCCATGCCTGTCGTAAGAGGTGACTAATGGGTAGGAGTCGAGAGCTGAAAAGTGTATGTATGTGTGTGTGTGTGTATGCGTGTGTAAGTGTGTGCGTGTGTGCGTGCGTGTGTGAGTGTGTGTGTGTGTGTATGTGTGTGTGTATGTGTGTGTCCCTTCGGCTCGAAGAGATAAGAAAACAGCGGTGGCAAGAAGGCCATGCCTGTCGTAATGAGCGACTAATGGGTAGGAGTCGAGAGGTGAAGAATGTGTGCGTGCGTTTGTGCGCGTGTGTGTGTGAGTGTGTGTGTGTATGTGTGTGTGTCCCTTCGTCTCGCAGAGATAAGAAAACAGCGGTGGCAAGAAGGCCATGCTTGTCGTAAGAGGCGACTAATGGGTAGAAGTCGAGAGGTGAAGAGTGTAATTGTGTGTGTGTGTGTGCGCGTGTGTGTGTGCGTGTGTGCGTGCTTGTGTGTGTGAGTGTGTGTGTCCGTTCAGCTTGCAGAGATAAGAATACGGCAGGGGCAAGAAGGCCCTGCCTGTCGTTAGTGGCGACTACTGGGTAGGAGTCGAGAGGTGAAGAGTGTATGTGTGTGTGTGCGTGTGTGAGTGTGTGTGTATATGTGTGTGTGTCCGTTAGGCTTGCAGAGATAAGAATACGGCCGAGGCAAGAAGGCCCTGCCTCTTGTAAGGGGCGACTAATAGGTAGGAGTCGAGGGGTGAAGAGTGTATGTGTGTGTGCGTGTGTGTGTGCGTGTGTGAGTATGTGTATGTGTCCGTTCGGCTTGCAGAGATAAGAACACGGCCGAGGAAAGAATGCCCTGCCTGACGTAAGAGGCGACTAATGGGTAGGAGTCGAGAGGTGAAGAGTGTATGTGTGTGTGTGTGTGTGTGCGTGTGTGTTTGCGTGTGTGAGTGTGTGTGTGTATGTGTGTGTGTCCGTTAGGCTAGCAGAGATAAGAATACGGCCAAGGCAAGAAGGCCCTGCCTCTTGTAAGGGGCGACTAATAGGTAGGAATCGAGAGGTGAAGAGTGTATGTGTGTGTGCTTGTGTGCGTGTGTGTGTGTGTGTGAGTGTATGTGTGTGTGCGTGTGTGCGTGCGTGTGTGTGTGTCTGTGAGTGTGTGTGTGTGTATGTGTGTCCCTTCGGCTCGCAGAGAAAAGAAAACAGCGGTGGCAAGAATGCCATGCCTGTCGTAAGAGGTGACTAATGGGTAGGAGTCGAGAGGTGAAGAGTGTATATGTGTGTGCGTGTGTGTGTGTTTGTGCGTATGTGAGTGTGTGTGTATGGGTGTGTGTGTCCGTTCGGCTTGCAGAGATAAGAATACGGCCGTGACAAGAAGGCCATGCTTGTTGTAATTAGCGGCTAATGGGTAGGAGTCGAGAGGTGAAGAGTGTATGTGTGTGTGTGTGCGTGTGTGTTTGCGTGCGTGAGTGTGTGTGTATGTGTGTGTGTCCGTTAGGCTTGCAGAGATAAGAATACGGCTAAGGCAAGGAGGCCCTGCCTCTTGTAAGGGGCGACTAATGTGTAGGAATCGAGAGGTGAAGAGTGTATGTGTGTGTGTGTGTGTGAGTGTATGTGTGTATGCGTGTGTGCGAGCGTGTATGTGTCTGTGAGTGTGTGTGTGTGTATGTGTGTCCCTTCGGCTCGCAGAGAAAAGAAAACAGCGGTGGCAAGAATGCCATGCCTGTCGTAAGAGGTGACTAATGGGTAGAAGTCGAGAGGTGAAGAGTGTATATGTGTGTGCGTGTGTGTGTGTGCGTGCGTGTGTGTGTGAGTGTGTGTATCCGTTCGGCTTGCAGAGATAAGAATACCGCCGGGGCAAGAAGGCCCTGCCTCTCGTAAGAGGCGACCAAAAGGGAGGAGTCGAGAGGTGAATAGTATTTATGTGTGTGTGACTGTGTGTGTGTCCGCTCGGCTCGCAGAGATAAAAATACGGCCGTGGCAAAAAGGCCCTGCCTGTCGTAAGAGACGACTAATGGGTAGGAGTGGAGAGGTGAAGAGTGTATGTGTGTGTGTGCGTGTGTGCGTGTGTTAGTGTGTGTGTGTGTCCGTTCGGCTCGCAGAGATAAGAATACGGCCGTGGCAAGAAGGCCCTGTCTGTCGTAGGAGGCGACTAATGGGTAGAAGTCGAAAAGTGAAGAGTGTATGTGTGTGTGTGTGTGCGTGTGTGTGTGTGTGCGTGTGTGAGTGTATGTGTGTGTGTGTGTCCGTTCGGCTTGCAGAGATAAGAATACAGCATTGGCAAGAATGCCCTGCCTGTCGTTTAGAAGAGTTTAGGTGTGTGTGTGTGGTTGTGAGTGTGTGTGTGTGTGGTTGTGAGTGTGTGTGTGTGTGTGTGTCTGTATGGCTCGCAGAAGTAAAAACACGGCCGTGGCAAAAAGGCCCTGCCTGTCGTAAGAGACGACTAATGAGTAGGAGTCGAGAGGTGAAGAGTGTATGTGTGTGTGTGTGTGCGTGTGTGCGTGTGTGAGTGTGTGTGTGTGTCCGTTGGCTCGCAGAGATAAGAATACGGCCGTGGCAAGAAGCCCTGCCTGTCGTAAGAGGCGACTAATGGGTAGGAGTCGAGAGGTGAAGAGTGTATGTGTGTGTCTGTGTGTGCGTGTGTGTGTGAGTGTGTGTGTGTGTGCGTGTGTGAGTGTGTGTGTATGTATGTGTGTCCGTTCGGCCTGCATAGGTAAGAATACAGCCGAGGCAAGAAGGCCCTGCCTGTCGTAAGGTGCGAGTAATAGGTAGGAGTCGAGAGGTGAAGAGTTTAGGTGTGTGTGTGTGTGTGTGAGTGTGTGTGTGTGTGTCTGTATGGCTCGCAGAGATAAAAACACGGCCGTGGCAAAAAGGCCCTGCCTGTCTTAAGAGACGACTAATGGGTAGGAGTCGAGAGGTGAAGAGTGTATGTGTGTGTGCGTCTGTGCGTGTGTGAGTGTGTGTGTGTGTGTGTGTCCGTTCGGCTCGCAGAGATAAGAATACGGCCGTGGCAAGAAGGCCCTATCTGTCGTAGGAGGCGACTAATGGGTAGGAGTCGAAAGGTGAAGAGTGTATGTGTGTGTGTGTGCGTGTGTGTGTGTGTGTGAGTGTGTGTGTGTGTGCGTGTGTGAGTGTGTGTGTATGTATGTGTGTCCGTTCGGCCTGCAGAGATAAGAATACAGGCGAGGCAAGAAGGCCCTGCCTGTCGTAAGGGGCGAGTAATAGGTAGGAGTCGAGAGGTGAAGAGTGTATGTGTGTGTGTGCGTGTGTGCGTGTGTGTGCTTGTGTGAGTGTGTGTGTGTGTCCGGTCGTCTCGCAGAGATAAGAACACGGCCGTGGCAACAAGGCCCTGCCTGTCGTAAGAGGCGACTAATGGGTAAGAGTCGAGAGGTGAAGAGTGTATGTGTGTGTGCGTGTGTGCGTGTGTGTGGTGTGTGAGTGTGTGTGTGTATTTGTGTGTGTGAGTGTGTGTGTGTCCAGTAGGCTCGCAGAGATAAGAACACGGCCGTGGCAAGAAGGCCCTGCCTGTTGTCAGAGGCGACTAATGGGTAGGAGTCGAGTGCTGAAGAGTGTATATGTGTGTGTGTGCGTGTGTGCGTGTGTGTGCGTGTGTGAGTGTGTGTGTGTGTATGTTTGTGTGTCCGTTTGGATTGCAGAGATAAGAATACGGCCAAGGCAAGAAGACCCTGCCTTTTGTAAGGGGCGACTAATAGGTAGGAGACGAGAGGTGAAGAGTGTATGTGTGTATGCGTGTGTGCGTGTGTGTGTGCGTGTGTGAGTTTGTGTGTGTGTCCCTTCGGCTCGCATAGATAAGAAAACAGCGGTGGCAAGAAGGACATGCCTATCGTAAGGGGCGACTAATGGGTAGGAGTCGAGAGGTGAAGAGTTTATGTGTGCGTGCGTGTGTGCGTGTGTGTGTGAGTGTGTGTGTATGTGTATGTGTGTCCCTTTGGCTCGCAGAGATAAGAAATCAGCGGTTTCAAGAAGGCCATGCCTGTCGTAAGAGGTGACTAATGGGTAGGAGTCGAGAGGTGAAGAGTGTATGTGTCTGTGTGTATGTGTGTGTGTGTGTGTCCGTTTGGCTTGCAGAGATAAGAATACGGCCGAGGCAAGAAGGCCCTGCCTGTCTTAAGAGGCGACTAATGGATAGGAGTCGAGAGGTGAAGAGTGTATGTGTGTGTGTGCGCGCGTGTGTGTGTGTGTGTGCCTGTGTGCGTGTGTTTGTCTGTGCGTGTGTGTGTGTCCGTTCGGCTCGCAGAGATAAGAATACGTCCGTGGCAAGAAGGCCCTGCCTGTCTTAAGAGGCGACTAATGGATAGGAATCGAGAGGTGGAGAGTGTGTGCGTGTGGGTGTGCGTGTGCGTGTGTGCGTGTGTGCCTGTGTGCGTGTGTTTGTGTGTGCGTGTGTGTGTGTGTGTGTCCGTTCGGCTTGCAGAGATAAGAACACGGCCGTGGCAAGAAGTCCCTGCCTGTCGTAAGAGGAGAATAATGGGTAGAAGTCGAGAGGTGAATAGTGTATTTGTGCTTGCGTGTGTGTGTTTGTGTGTGAGTGTGTGTGTGTGTGTCCGTTCGGCTCGCAGAGATAAGAATGCGTTCGTTGCAAGAAGGCCCTGCCTGTCTTAAGAGGCGACTAATGGATAGGAGTCGAGAGGTGGAGAGTGTGTGCGTGTGCGTGTACGTGTGCGTGTGTGCCTGTGTGCGTGTGTTTGTGTGTGCGTGTGTGTGTGTCCGGTCGGCTCGCTGAAATGAGAACACGGCCGTGGCAAGAAGGCCCTGCCTGTCGTAAGAGGCGACTAATGGGTAGGAGTCGAGAGGTGAAGAGTGTATGTGTGTGTGTGTACGTGTGTGCGTGTGTGTGTGCGTGTGTGAGTATGTGTGGGTGTCCGTTCGGCTTGCAGAGATAAGAATACGTCCGTGGCAAGAAGTCCCTGAATGTCGTAAGAGGCTACTAATGGGTAGGAGTCGAGAGGTTAAGAGTGTATGTGTATGTGTGTGTGCGTGTGTGGGTGTGTGTGTGTTTGTGCGTGTGTAAATATGTGTTTGTATGTATGTGTGTGTCCATTCGGTTCGCAAAGATTAGAATACGGCCGAGGCAAGAAGGCCCTGCCTCTTGTAAGGGGCGACTAATAGGTAGGAGTCGAGAGGTGAATAGTGTATGTGTATGTGTGTGTGCGTGTGTGGGTGTGTGTGTGTTTGTGCGTGTGTAAATGTATGTGTGTATGTATGTGTGTGTCCATTCGGTTCGCAGAAATTATAATACGGCCGAGGCAAGAAGGCCATGCCTGTCGTAAGAGGCGACTAATGGGTAGGAGTCGAGAGGTGAAAAGTGTATTTGTGTGTGTGCGTGTGTGTGCGTGTGTGCGTGCTTGTGTGTGTGAGTGTGTGTGTATGTGTGTGTGTCCGTTTGGCTTGCAGAGATAAGAATACGGCCGAGGCAAGAAGGCCCTGCCTGTCTTAAGAGGCGACTAATGGATAGGAGTCGAGAGGTGAAGAGGGTGTGCGTGTGCGTGTACGTGTGCGTGTGTGCGTGTGCCTGTGTGCGTGTGTTTGTCTGTGCGTGTGTGTGTGTGTCCGTTCGGCTCGCAGAGATAAAAATACGTCCGTGGCAAGAAGGCCCTGCCTGTCTTAAGAGGCGACTAATGGATAGGAATCGAGAGGTGGAGAGTGTGTGCGTGAGCGTGTGCGTTTGCGTGGGTGCGTTTGTGCCTGTGTGCGTGTGTTTGTGTGTGCGTGTGTGTGTGTGTCCGGTCGGCTCGCTGAAATGAGAACACGGCCGTGGCAAGAAGGCCCTGCCTGTCGTAAGAGGCGACTAATGGGTAGGAGTCGAGAGGTTAAGAGTGTATGTGTATGTGTGTGTGTTTGTGCGTGTGTAAATATGTGTGTGTATGTATGTGTGTGTCCATTCGGTTCGCAGAGATTAGAATACGGCCGAGGCAAGAAGGCCCTGCCTCTTGTAAGGGGCGACTAATAGGTAGGAGTCGAGAGGTGAATAGTGTATGTGTATGTGTGGGTGCGTGTGTGGGTGTGTGTGTGTTTGTGCGTGTGTAAATGTGTGTGTGTATGTAGGTATGTGTCCATTCGGGTTGCAGAGATAAGAATACGGCCGAGGCAAGAAGGCCCTGCCTGTCTTAAGAGGTGACTAATGGATAGGAGTCGAGAGGTGGAGAGTGTGTGCGTGTGCGTGTGCGTGTGCGTGTGTGCGTGTGTGTGTGTGTGATTGTGTGTGTCCGTTCAGCTTGCAGAGATAAGAATACGGCTATGGCTCGCAGAGGTAAAAACACGGCCGTGGCAAAAAGGCCCTGCCTGTCGTAAAAGACGACTAATGGGTAGGAGTCGAGAGGTGAAAAGTGTATGTGTGTGTGTGTGTGCGTGTGTGGGTGTGTGAGTGTGTGTGTGTCTGTCCGTTCGGCTCGCAGAGATAAGAATACGGCCGTGGCAAGAAGCCCTGCCTGTCGTAAGAGGCGAATAATGGGTAGGAGTCGAGAGGTGAAAAGTGTATGTGTGCGTGCGTGTGTGTGTGAGTGTGTGTGTATGTGTGTGTCCCTTCGGCTCGCAGAGATAAGAAAACAGCGGTGGCAAGAAGGCCATGCCTGTCGTAATGGGCGACTAATGGGTAGGAGTCGAGAGGTGAAGAATGTATGTGTGCGTGCGTTTGTGCGCGTGTCTGTGTGAGTGTGTGTGTGTATGTGTGTGTGTGTCCCTTCGTCTCGCAGAGATAAGAAAACAGCGGTGGCAAGAAGGCCATGCTTGTCGTAAGAGGCGACTAATGGGTAGGAGTCGAGAGGTGAAGACTGTAATTGTGTGTGTGTGTGTGCGCGTGTGTGTGTGCGTGTGTGCGTGCTTGTGTGTGTGTGTGTATTTGTGTGTGTGAGTGTGTGTGTCCAGTCGGCTCGCAGAGATAAGAACACGTCCGTGCCAAGAAGGCCCTGCCTGTCGTAAGCGGTGACTAATGGGTAGAAGTCTAGAGGTGAAGAGTGTATGTGTGTGTGTGTGTGTGCGTGTGTGCGTGTGTGTGCTTGTGTGAGTGTGTGTGTGTGTGTCCGGTCGTCTCGCAAAGATAAGAACACGGCAGTGGCAAGAAGGCCCTGCCTGTCGTAAGAGGCGACTAATGGGTAGGAGTCGAGAGGTGAAGAGTGTAATTGTGTGAGTGTGTGCGCGTGTGTGTGTGCGTGTGTGCGTGCTTGTGTGTGTGAGTGTGTGTGTCCGTTCAGCTTGCAGAGATAAGCTTACGGCCGAGGCAAGAAGGCCCTGCCTGTCGTAAGTGGCGACTAATTGGTAGGAGTCGGGAGGTGAAGAGTGTATGTGTGTGTGTGTGTGCGTGTGTGCGTGTGTGTGTGCGTGTGTGAGTGTGTGTGTGTCCGGTCGGCTCGCAGAGATAAGAACACGTCCGTGCCAAGAAGGCCCTGCCTGTCGTAAGCGGTGACTAATGGGTAGAAGTCTAGAGGTGAAGAGTGTATGTGTGTGTGTGTGCGTGTGTGCGTGTGTGTGCTTGTGTGAGTGTGTGTGTGTGTCCGGTCGTCTCACAGAGATATTAAAACAGCCGTGGCAAGAAGGCCATGCCAGTCTTAAGGGGCGACTAATGGGTAGGAGTCGAGAGGTGAAGAGTGTATGTGTGCGTGCGTGTGTGTTTGAATGTGTGTGTGTATGTGTGTGTATGTGTGTGTGTCCCTTCTGCTCGCAGAGATAAAAATACAGCCGTGACAAGAAGGCCATGCCTGTCGTAAGAGGCGACTAATGGGTAGGAGTCGAGAGGTGAAGATTGTGTGTGTGTGTGCGTGTGTGCGTGTGTGTGTGAGTATGTGTGTGTGTATGTGTGTGTGTATACCTTTGGCTCGCAGAGATAAGAATACGTCCGTGGCAAGAAGGCCATGCTTGCTGTAAGGAGCGACTAATTGGTAGGAGTCGAGAGGTGAAGCGTGTATGTGTGTGTGTGTGTGTGTGTGTGTGTGTGTGTGTGTGTGTGTGTGTGTGCAAGTGTGTGTGTGTGTCCGTTCGGCTCGCAGAGATAGAAATACCTCTGTGGCAAGAAGGCCCTGCCTGTCTTAAGAGGCGACTAATGGATAGGAGTCGAGAGGTTTGGAGTGTGTGCGTGTGCGTGTGCGTGTGTGCGTGTATGCCTGTGAGCGTGTGTTTGTGTGTGCGTGTGTGTGTGTGTGTCCGTTCGGCTTGCAGAGATAAGAGCACCGCCGTGGCAAGAAGGCCCTGCTTGTCGTAAGAGGCGACTAATGGGTAGGAGTCGAGAGGTGAAGAGTGTAAGTGTGTGTGAGTGTGCGTGTGTGTGTGTGTGCGTGTGTGAGTGTGTGTGTGTATTTGTGTGTGTGAGTGTGTGTGTCCAGTCGGCTCGCAGAGATTAGAACACGGCCATGGCAAGAGGGCCCTGCCTGTCGTAAGAGGCGTGTGCGTGTGTGTGCGTGTGTAAGTGTGTGTGTATGTGTGTGTGTCTGTTTGGCTTGCAGAGATAAGAATACGGCCAAGGCAAGAAGGCCCTGCCTCTTGTATGGGGCGACTAATAGGTAGGAGTCGAGAGGTGAATAGTGTATGTGTGTGTGCGTGTGTGGGTGTGTGTGTGTTTGTGCGTGTGTAAGTGTGTGTGTATGTATGTGTGTGTCCATTCGGCTCGCAGAGATTAGAATACGGCCGAGGCAAGAAGGCCATGCCTGTCGTAAGAGGCGACTAATGGGTAGGAGTCGAGAGGTGAAGAGTGTTTTGGTGTGTGTGTGTGCGTGTGTGTGCGTGTGTGCGTGCGTGTGTGTGTGAGTGTGTGTGTGTCCGTTCGGCTTGCAGAGATAAGAACACGTCCGTGCCAAGAAAGCCCTGCCTGTCGTAAGCGGTGACTAATGGGTAGAAGTCGAGAGGTGAAGAGTGTATGTGTGTGTGTGTGCGTCTGCGTGTGTGCGTGTGTGTGCTTGTGTGAGTGTGTGTGTGTGTGTGTCCGGTCGTCTCGCAGAGATAAGAACACGGCCGTGGCAAGAAGGCCCTGCCTGTCGTAAGAGGCGACTAATGGGTAGGAGTCGAGAGGTGAAGAGTGTAATTGTGTGATTGTGTGCGCGTGTGTGTGTGCGTGTGTGCGTGCTTGTGTGTGTGAGTGTGTGTGTCCGTTCAGCTTGCAGAGATAAGCTTACGGCCGAGGCAAGAAGGCCCTGCCTGTCGTAAGTGGCGACTAATTGGTAGGAGTCGAGAGGTGAAGAGTGTATGTGTGTGTGTGTGCGTGTGTGCGTGTGTGCGTGTGTGTGTGCGTGTGTGAGTGTGTGTGTGTCCGGTCGGCTCGCAGAGATAAGAACACGTCCGTGCCAAGAAGGCCCTGCCTGTCGTAAGCGGTGACTAATGGGTAGAATTCGAGAGGTGAAGAGTGTATGTGTGTGTGTGTGCGTGTGTGCGTGTGTGTGCTTGTGTGAGTGTATGTGTGTCCGGTCGTCTCGCAGAGATAAGAAAACAGCCGTGGCAAGAAGGCCTTGCCAGTCTTAAGGGGCGACTAATGGGTAGGAGTCGAGAGGTGAAGAGTGTATGTGTGCGTGCCTGTGTGTGTGAATGTGTGTGTGTATGTGTGTGTATGTGTGTGTGTCCCTTCTGCTCGCAGAGATAAAAATACAGCCGTGACAAGAAGGCCATGCCTGTCGTAAGAGGCGACTAATGGGTAGGAGTCGAGAGGTGAAGATTGTGTGTGTGTGTGCGTGTGTGCGTGTGTGTGTGAGTATGTGTGTGTATATGTGTGTGTGTATACCTTTGGCTCGCAGAGATAAGAATACGTCCGTGGCAAGAAGGCTATGCTTGCTGTAAGGAGCGACTAATTGGTAGGAGGCGAGATCTGAAGCGTGTATGTGTGTGTGTGTGTGTGTGTGCAAGTGTGTGTGTGTGTCCGTTCGGCTCGCAGAGATAGAAATACGTCTGTGGCAAGAAGGCCCTGCCTGTCTTACGAGGCGACTAATGGATAGGAGTCGAGAGGTTTAGAGTGTGTGCGTGTGCGTGTGCGTGTGTGCGTGTATGCCTGTGAGCGTGTGTTTGTGTGTGCGTGTGTGTGTGTCCGTTCGGCTTGCAGAGATAAGAACACCGCCGTGGCAAGAAGGCCCTGCATGTCGTAAGAGGCGACTAATGGGTAGGAGTCAAGAGGTGAAGAGTGTATGTGTGTGTGAGTGTGCGTGTGTGCGTGTGTGTGCGTGTGTGAGTGTGTGTGTGTATTTGTGTGTCTGAGTGTGTGTGTCCAGTCGGCTCGCAGAGATAAGAACACGGCCGTGGCAAGAAGGCCCTGCCTGTCGTAAGAGGCGTGTGCGTGTGTGTGCGTGTGTGTGCGTGTGTAAGTGTGTGTGTATGTGTGTGTGTCTGTTTGGCTTGCAGAGATAAGAATACGGCCGAGGCAAGAAGGCCCTGCCTCTTGTATGGGGCGACTAATAGGTAGAAGTCGAGAGGTGAATAGTGTATGTGTGTGTGCGTGTGTGTGTATGTATGTGTGTGTCCATTCGGCTCGCAGAGATTAGAATACGGCCGAGGCAAGAAGGCCATGCCTGTCGTAAGAGGCGACTAATGGTTAGGAGTCGAGAGGTGAAGAGTGTATTTGTGTGTGTGTGTGCGTGTGTGTGCGTGTGTGCGTGCGTGTGTGTGTGAGTGTGTGTGTGTCCGTTCGGCTTGCAGAGATAAGCTTATGGCCGAGGCAAGAAGGCCCTGCCTGTCGTAAGTGGCGACTAATTGGTAGGAGTCGAGAGGTGAAGAGTGTATGTGTGTGTGTGTGCGTGTGTGAGTGTGTGTGTGTCCGGTCGGCTCGCAGAGATAAGAACACGTCCGTGCCAAGAAAGCCCTGCCTGTCGTAAGCGGTGACTAATGGGTAGAAGTCGAGAGGTGAAGATTGTATGTGTGTGTGTGTGCGTCTGCGTGTGTGCGTGTGTGTGCTTGTGTGAGTGTGTGTGTGTGTGTGTCCGGTCGTCTCGCAGAGATAAGAACAGGGCCGTGGCAAGAAGGCCCTGCCTGTCGTAAGAGGCGACTAATGGGTAGGAGTCGAGAGGTGAAGAGTGTATGTGTGTGTGCGTGTGTGTGTGTTTGTGCGTTTGTAAGTGTGTGTGTATTTGTGTGTGTGAGTGTGTGTGTGTCCAGTAGGCTCGCAGAGATAAGAACACGGCCGTGGCAAGAAGGCCCTGCCTGTCGTAAGAGGCGACTTATGGGTAGGAGTCGAGTGGTGAAGAGTGTATATGTGTGTGTGTGCGTGTGTGCGTGTGTGTGTGCGTGTGTGAGTATGTGTGTGTGTCCGTTTGGCTTGCAGAGATAAGAATAGGGCCGAGGCAAGAAGGCCCTGCCTCTTGTAAGGGGCGACTAATAGGTAGGAGTCGAGAGGTGAAGAGTGTATGTGTGTGTGCGTGTGTGTGTGTGAGTGTATGTGTGTGTGCGTGTGTGTTCGTGTGTGTGTGTGTGTGTGTGTGTGTGTGTGAGTATGTGTGTGTGTGTATGTTTGTGTGTGTGTCCCTTCGGCTCGCAGAGATAAGAAAACAGCGGTGGCAAGAAGGACATGCCTGTCGTAAGGTGCGACTAATGGGTAGGAGTCGAGAGGTGAAGAGTGTATGTGTGCGTGCGTGTGTGCGTGTGTGTGTCAGTGTGTTTGTATGTGTATGTGTGTCCCTTCGGCTCGCAGAGATAAGAAATCAGCGGTTTCAAGAAGGCCATGCCTGTCGTAAGAGGTGACTAATGGGTAGGAGTCGAGAGGTGAAAAGTGTATGTGTGTGTGTGTGTGTGAGTGTGTGTGTATGTGTGTGTCCCTTCGGCTCGCAGAGATAAGAAAACAGCGGTGGCAAGAAGGCCATGCTTGTCGTAAGAGGCGACTAATTGGTAGGAGTCGAGAGGTGAAGAGTGTAATTGTGTGTGTGTGTGCGCGTGTGTGTGTGCGTGTGTGCGTGCTTGTGTGTGTGAGTATGTGTGTATGTGTGTGTGTGTCCCTTCGGCTCACAGAGATAAGAATACGGCCGAGGAAAGAAGGCCCTGCCTGACGTAAGAGGCGACTAATGGGTAGGAGTCGAGAGGTGAAGAGTGTATGTGTGTGTGTGTATGTGTGTGTCAGTTAGGCTTGCAGAGATAAGAATACGGCCGAGGCAAGAAGGCCCTGCCTCTTGTAAGGGGCGACTAATAGGTAGGAGTCGAGGGGTGAAGAGTGTATGTGTGTGTGCGTGTGTGTGTGCGTGTGTGAGTATGTGTGTGTGTCCGTTCGGCTTGCAGAGATAAGAACACGGCCGAGGAAAGAAGGCCCTGCCTGACGTAAGAGGCGACTAATGGGTAGGAGTCGAAAGGTGAAGAGTGTATGTGTGTGTGTGTGTGTATGTGTGTGCGTGTGTGTTTGCGTGTGTGAGTGTGTGTGTGTATGTGTGTGTGTCCGTTAGGCTTGCAGAGATAAGAATACAGCCAAGGCAAGAAGGCCCTGCCTCTTGTAAGGGGCGACTAATAGGTAGGAATCAAGAGGTGAAGAGTGTATGTGTGTGTGCGTGTGTGCGTGTGTGTGTGTGGGTGTATGTGTGTGTGCGTGTGTGCGTGCGTGTGTGTGTGTTTGTGAGTGTGTGTGTGTATGTGTGTCCCTTAGGCTCGCAGAGAAAAGAAAACAGCGGTGGCAAGAATGCCATGCCTGTCGTAAGAGGTGACTAATGGGTAGGAGTTGAGAGGTGAAGAGTGTATGTGTGTGTGCGTGTGTGTGTGTTTGTGCGTTTGTAAGTGTGTGTGTATGTATGTAAGTGTCCGTTCGGCTCGCAGAGATTAGAATACGGTCGAGGCAAGAAGGACATGCCTGTCGTAAAAGGCGACTAATAGGTAGGAGTCGAGAGGTGAAGAGTGTATTTGTGTGTGTGTGTGTGCGTGCGTGTGTGTGTGAGTGTGTGTATCCGCTCGGCTGGCAGAGATAAAAATACGGCCGTGGCAAGAAGGCCCTGCCTGTCTTAAGAGGCGACCAATGGATAGGAGTCGAGAGGTGGAAAGTGTGTGCGTGTGCGTGTGTGCGTGTGTGTGTGCGTGTGTGTGTGAGTGTGTGTGTGTCCGTTCGGCTTCGGCTCGCAGAGATAAGAACACGACCGTAGCAAAAAGTCCCTGAATGTCGTAAGAGGCGACTAATGGGTAGGAGTCGAGAGGTGGAGCGTGTATGTGTGTGTGTGTGTGCGAGTGTGTGTGTGTGTGTGTGTGTGTGTGTGTCTGTTCGGCTCGCAGAGATAAGAATACGTCCGTGGCAAGAAGGCCCTGCCTGTCGTAAGAGCAGAATATTGGGTAGGAGTCGAGGGGTGAAGAGTGTATGTGTGTGTGTTTGTGTGCGTGTGTGCGTGCGTGTGTGAGTGTGTGTGTGAGTGTGTGTGTGTCAGTGTGTGTGTGTCCGGTCGGCTCGCAGAGATATGAACACGGCCGTGGCAAAAAGGCACTGCCTGTCGTAAGAGGAGAATAATGGGTAGGAGTCGAGAGGTGAAGAGTGTATGTGTGTGTGTGCGCGCGTGTGTGTGTGTGTATGTGTATGTGTGTGTGTGTGTGCGTGTCTCTTCTGCTCGCAGAGGTACGAATACGGCCGTGGCAAGAAGGCCATGCCTGCTGTAAGGAGCAACTAATGGGTAGGAATCGAGAGTTGAAGAGTGTACCTGTGTGTGAGTGTGTGTGTGTGTGCGTGTGTGAGTGTATGTGTGTGTGTGTCCGTTCGGCTTGCAGAGATAAGAATACAGCCGTGGCAAGAAGGCCCTGCCTGTCGTTTAGAAGAGTTTAGGTGTGTGTGTGTGGTTGTGAGTGTGTGTGTGTGGTTGTGAGTGTGTGTGTGTTTGTGTGTGTCTGTATGGCTCGCAGAAGTAAAAACACGGCCGTGGCAAAAAGGCCCTGCCTGTCGTAAGAGACGACTAATGGGTAGGAGTCGAGAGGTGAAGAGTGTATGTGTGTGTGTGTGTGTGCGTGTGTGCGTGTGTGAGTGTGTGTGTGTGTCCGTTGGCTCGCAGAGATAAGAATACGGCCGTGGCAAGAAGCCCTGCCTGTCGTAGGAGGCGACTAATGGGTAGGAGTCGAGAGGTGAAGAGTGTATGTGTGTGTCTGTGTGTGCGTGTGTGTGTGAGTGTGTGTGTGTGTGCGTGTGTGAGTGTGTGTGTATGTATGTGTGTCCGTTCGGTCTGCATAGGTAAGAATGCAGCCGAGGCAAGAAGGCCCTGCCTGTCGTAAGGTGCGAGTAATAGGTAGGAGTCGAGAGGTGAAGAGTGTAGGTGTGTGTGTGTGTGAATGTGTATGTGTGTCTGTATGGCTCGCAAAGATAAGAACACGGCCGTGGCAAAAAGGCTCTGCCTGTCGAAAGAGGCGTATAATGGGTAGGAGTGGAGAGGTGAAGAATTTATGTGTGTGTGTGTGTGTGTGTGTGTGCATGTGTGTGTGCGAGTGTGAGTGTGGGTGTATGTATGTGTGTCCGTTCGGCTTGCAGAGATAAGAACACAGCCGAGGCAAGAAGTCCCTGCCTGTCGTAAGGGGCGAGTAATAGGTAAGAGTCGAGAGGTGAAGAGTTTAGGTGTGTGTGTGTGTGTGTGTGAGTGTGTGTGTGTGTGTCTGTATGGCTCGCAGAGATAAAAACACGGCCGTGGCAAAAAGGCCCTGCCTGTCTTAAGAGACGACTAATGGGTAGGAGTCGAGAGGTGAAGAGTGTATGTGTGTGTGCGTCTGTGCGTGTGTGAGTGTGTGTGTGTGTGTCTGTCCGTTCGGCTCGCAGAGATAAGAATACGGCCGTGGCAAGAAGGCCCTATCTGTCGTAGGAGGCGACTAATGGGTAGGAGTCGAAAGGTGAAGAGTGTATGTGTGTGTGTGTGCGTGTGTGTGTGTGTGTGTGAGTGTGTGTGTGTGCGTGTGTGAGTGTGTGTGTGTATGTATGTGTGTCCGTTCGGCCTGCAGAGATAAGAATACAGCCGAGGCAAGAAGGCCCTGCCTGTCGTAAGGGGCGAGTAATAGGTAGGAGTCGAGAGGTGAAGAGTGTATGTGTGTGTGTGCGTGTGTGCGTGTGTGTGCTTGTTTGCTTGTGTGAGTGTGTGTGTGTGTCCGGTCGTCTCGCAGAGATAAGAACACGGCCGTGGCAACAAGGCCCTGCCTGTCGTAAGAGGCGACTAATGGGTACGAGTCGAGAGGTGAAGAGTGTATGTGTGTGTGCGTGTGTGCGTGTGTGTGGTGTGTGAGTGTGTGTGTGTATTTGTGTGTGTGAGTGTGTGTGTGTCCAGTAGGCTCGCAGAGATAAGAACACGGCCGTGGCAAGAAGGCCCTGCCTGTTGTCAGAGGCGACTAATGGGTAGGAGTCGAGTGCTGAAGAGTGTATATGTGTGTGTGTGCGTGTGTGCGTGTGTGTGCGTGTGTGAGTGTGTGTGTATGTTTGTGTGTCCGTTTGGATTGCAGAGATAAGAATACGGCCAAGGCAAGAAGACCCTGCCTTTTGTAAGGGGCGACTAATAGGTAGGAGACGAGAGGTGAAGAGTGTATGTGTGTGTGCGTGTGTGTGTGCGTGTGTGAGTATGTGTGTGTGTCCGTTTGGCTTGCAGAGATAAGAATACGGCCGAGGCAAGAAGGCCCTGCCTCTTGTAAGGGGCGACTAATAGGTAGGAGTCGAGAGGTGAAGAGTGTATGTGTGCGTGCGTGTGTGCGTGTGTGTGTGAGTGTGTGTGTATGTGTATGTGTGTCCCTTTGGCTCGCAGAGATAAGAAATTAGCGGTTTCAAGAAGGCCATGCCTGTCGTAAGAGGTGACTAATGGGTAGGAGTCGAGAGGTGAAGAGTGTATGTGTCTGTGTGTATGTGTGTGTGTGTCCGTTTGGCTTGCAGAGATAAGAATACGGCCGAGGCAAGAAGGCCCTGCCTGTCTTAAGAGGCGACTAATGGATAGGAGTCGAGAGGTGAAGAGTGTATGTGTGTGTGCGCGCGTGTGTGTGTGTGTGTGCCTGTGTGCGTGTGTTTGTCTGTGCGTGTGTGTGTGTGTCCGTTCGGCTCGCAGAGATAAGAATACGTCCGTGGCAAGAAGGCCCTGCCTGTCTTAAGAGGCGACTAATGGATAGGAATCGAGAGGTGGAGAGTGTGTGCGTGTGGGTGTGCGTGTGCGTGTGTGCGTGTGTGCCTGTGTGCGTGTGTTTGTGTGTGCGTGTGTGTGTGTGTGTGTCCGTTCGGCTTGCAGAGATAAGAACACGGCCGTGGCAAGAAGTCCCTGCCTGTCGTAAGAGGAGAATAATGGGTAGAAGTCGAGAGGTGAATAGTGTATTTGTGCTTGCGTGTTTGTGTTTGTGTGTGAGTGTGTGTGTGTGTGTCCGTTCGGCTCGCAGAGATAAGAATGCGTTCGTTGCAAGAAGGCCCTGCCTGTCTTAAGAGGCGACTAATGGATAGGAGTCGAGAGGTGGAGAGTGTGTGCGTGTGCGTGTACGTGTGCGTGTGTGCGTGTGTGCCTGTGTGCGTGTGTTTGTGTGTGCGTGTGTGTGTGTCCGGTCGGCTCGCTGAAATGAGAACACGGCCGTGGCAAGAAGGCCCTGCCTGTCGTAAGAGGCGACAAATGGGTAGGAGTCGAGAGGTGAAGAGTGTATGTGTGTGTGTGTACGTGTGTGCGTGTGTGTGTGCGTGTGTGAGTATGTGTGTGTGTCCGTTCGGCTTGCAGAGATAAGAATACGTCCGTGGTAAGAAGTCCCTGAATGTCGTAAGAGGCGACTAATGGGTAGGAGTCGAGAGGTTAAGAGTGTATGTGTATGTGTGTGTGCGTGTGTGGGTGTGTGTGTGTTTGTGCGTGTGTAAATATGTGTTTGTATGTATGTGTGTGTCCATTCGGTTCGCAAAGATTAGAATACGGCCGAGGCAAGAAGGCCCTGCCTCTTGTAAGGGGCGACTAATAGGTAGGAGTCGAGAGGTGAATAGTGTATGTGTATGTGTGTGTGCGTGTGTGGGTGTGTGTGTGTGTGTTTGTGCGTGTGTAAATGTATGTGTGTATGTATGTGTGTGTCCATTCGGTTCGCAGAAATTAGAATACGGCCGAGGCAAGAAGGCCATGCCTGTCGTAAGAGGCGACTAATGGGTAGGAGTCGAGAGGTGAAAAGTGTATTTGTGTGTGTGCGTGTGTGTGCGTGTGTGCGTGCTTGTGTGTGTGTGAGTGTGTGTGTATGTGTGTGTGTCCGTTTGGCTTGCAGAGATAAGAATACGGCCGAGGCAAGAAGGCCCTGCCTGCTTTAAGAGGCGACTAATGGATAGGAGTCGAGAGGTGAAGAGGGTGTGCGTGTGCGTGTACGTGTGCGTGTGTGCGTGTGTGCCTGTGTGCGTGTGTTTGTCTGTGCGTGTGTGTGTGTGTCCGTTCGGCTCGCAGAGATAAAAATACGTCCGTGGCAAGAAGGCCCTGCCTGTCTTAAGAGGCGACTAATGGATAGGAATCGAGAGGTGGAGAGTGTGTGCGTGAGCGTGTGCGTATGCGTGTGTGCGTTTGTGCCTGTGTGCGTGTGTTTGTGTGTGCGTGTGTGTGTGTGTCCGGTCGGCTCGCTGAAATGAGAACACGGCCGTGGCAAGAAGGCCCTGCCTGTCGTAAGAGGCGACTAATGGGTAGGAGTCGAGAGGTTAAGAGTGTATGTGTATGTGTGTGTGTTTGTGCGTGTGTAAATATGTGTGTGTATGTATGTGTGTGTCCATTCGGTTCGCAGAGATTAGAATACGGCCGAGGCAAGAAGGCCCTGCCTCTTGTAAGGGGCGACTAATAGGTAGGAGTCGAGAGGTGAATAGTGTATGTGTATGTGTGGGTGCGTGTGTGGGTGTGTGTGTGTTTGTGCGTGTGTAAATGTGTGTGTGTATGTAGGTATGTGTCCATTCGGCTTGCAGAGATAAGAATACGGCCGAGGCAAGAAGGCCCTGCCTGTCTTAAGAGGTGACTAATGGATAGGAGTCGAGAGGTGGAGAGTGTGTGCGTGTGCGTGTGCGTGTGCGTGTGTGCGTGTGTATGTGTGCGTGTGAGCGTGCGTGTGTGTTTGAGTGTGTGTGTATGTCCGTTCGGCTCGCAGAGATAAGAACATGGCCGTAGCAAGAAGGCCCTGCCTGTTATAAGAAGCGACTAATGGGTAGGAGTCGAGAGGTAAAGAGTGTATGTGTGTGTGCGTGTGTGCGTGTGTGTGTGCGTGTGCGTATGTGTGTGTGTCCGTTCGGCTTGCAGAGATAGGAATACGGCCGAGGCAAGAAGGCTCTGCCTGTCTTAAGAGGTGACTAATGGATTGGAGTCGAGAGGTGGAGAGTGTGTGCGTGTGCGTATGCGTGTGCGTGTGAGTGTGCGTGTGCGTGTGTGCGTGTGTGTGTGTGTGTGCGTGTGTGAGTATGTGTGTGTGTCCGTTCGGCTTGCAGAGATAAGAATACGTCCGTGGCAAGAAGTCCCTGAATGTCGTAAGAGGCGACTAATGGGTAGGAGTCGAGAGGTTAAGAGTGTATGTGTGTGTGTGTGAGTGTGTGTGTGTCTGTTCGGCTTGCAGAGATAAGAACACGGCCGAGGCAAGAAGACCCTGCCTGTCGTGAGAGACGACTAATAGGTAGGAGTCGAGAGGTGAAGAATGTATGTGTGTGTGCGTATGTGCGTGTTTGTGTGTGTGAGTGTATGTGTGTGTGCGTGTGTGCGTGCGTGTGTGCGTGTGTGTGTGAGTGTGTGTGTATGTGTGTGTCCGTTCGGCTTGCAGAGATAAGAACACGGCCGTGGCAAGTAGTCCCTGCCTGTCGTAAGAGGAGAATAATGGGTAGGAGTCGAGAGGTTAAGAGTGTATGTGTGAGTGTGTGTGTGTCTGTTCGGCTTGCAGAGATAAGAACACGGCCGAGGCAAGAAGACCCTGCCTGTCGTGAGAGACGACTAATAGGTAGGAGTCGAGAGGTGAAGAATGTATGTGTGTGTGCGTATGTGCGTGTTTGTGTGTGTGAGTGTATGTGTGTGTGCGTGTGTGCGTGCGTGTGTGCGTGTGTGTGTGAGTGTGTGTGTATGTGTGTGTCCGTTTGGCTTGCAGAGATATGAATACGGCCGAGGCAAGAAGGCCCTGCCTGTCTTAAGAGGCGACTAATGGATAGGAGTCGAGAGGTGGAGAGTGTGTGCGTGTGCGTGTACGTGTGCGTGTGTGCGTGTGTGCCTGTGTGCGTGTGTTTGTGTGTTCGTGTGTGTGTGTCCGTTCGGCTTGCAGAGATAAGAACACGGCCGTGGCAAGTAGTCCCTGCCTGTCGTAAGAGGAGAATAATGGGTAGGAGTCGAGAGGTGAAGAGTGTATGTGTGTGTGTGTGTGCGTGTGTGCGTACGTGTGTGAGTGTGTGTGTGAATGTGTGTGTGTGTCAGTGTGTGTGTCCGGTCGGCTCGCAGAGATAAGAACACGGCCGTAGCAAGAAGTCCCTGCCTGTCGTAAGAGGCGACTAATGAATAGGAGTCGAGAGGTGAAGAGTGTATGTGTCTTTGTGTGTGTGCGTGTGTTTGTGCGTGTGTGAGTATGTGTGTGTATTTGTGTGTGTGTGTGTGTCCGTTTGGCTTGCAGAGATATGAATACGGCCGAGGCAAGAAGGCCCTGCCTGTCTTAAGAGGCGACTAATGGATAGGAGTCGAGAGGTGGAGAGTGTGTGCGTGTGCGTGTACGTGTGCGTGTGTGCGTGTGAGCCTGTGTGCGTGTATTTGTGTGTGCGTGTGTGTGTGTCCGTTCGGCTTGCAGAGATAAGAACACGGCCGTGGCAAGAAGTCCCTGCCTGTCTTAAGAGGAGAATAATGGGTAGGAGTCGAGAGGTGAAGAGTGTATGTGTGTGTTTGCGTGTGTGCGTACGTGTGTGAGTGTGTGTGTGAATGTGTGTGTGTGTCAGTGTGTGTGTGCCCGGTCGGCTCGCAGAGATAAGAACACTGCCGTGGCAAGAAGTCCCTGCCTGTCGTAAGAGGCGACTAATGAATAGGAGTCGAGAGGTGAAGAGTGTATGGGTATTTGTGTGTGTGCGTGTGTTTGTGCGTGTGTGAGTATGTGTGTGTATTTGTGTGTGGGTGTGTGTCCGTTTGGCTTGCATAGGTAAGAATACGACCGAGGCAAGAAGGCCCTGCCTGTCGTAAGAAACGACTAATGGGTAGGAGTCGAGAGGTGGAGAGTGTGTGCGTGTGTGTGTGTGTCCGTTCGGCTTGCAGAGATAAGAACACGGCCGTGGCAAGAAGTCCCTGCCTGTCGTAATAGGAGAATAATGGGTAGGAGTCGAGAGGTGAAGAGTGTATGTGTGTGTGTGCGTGTGTGTGTGTGTGTGTGCGTGTGTGAGTATGTGTGTGTGTCCGTTCGGCTTGCAGAGATAAGAACACGGCCGTGGCAAGAAGTCCCTGCCTGTCGTAAGAGGAGAATAATGGGTAGGAGTCGAGAGGTGAAGAGTGTATGTGTGTGTGTGTGTGTGTGTGTGCGTGTGTGCGTGTGTGGGCGTGTGTGAGTGTGTGTGTATGTGTGTGTGTCCGTTTGGATTGCAGAGATAAGAATACGGCCGAGGCCAGAAGGCCCTGCCTCTTGTAAGGGTCAACTAAAAAGTAGGAGTCGAGAGGTGAAGAGTGTATGTGTGTGTGTGCGTGTGTGCGTGTGTGTGTGCGTGTGTGTGGGTGTGTGAGTATGTGTGTGTGTTAGTTTGGCTTGCAGAGATGAGAACACGACCGCGGCAAGAAGGCCCTGCTTATCGTAAGAGGCGACTAAAAGGTAGGAGTCGAGAGGTGAAGAGTGTATGTGTGTGTGCGTGTGTGCGTGTGTGTGTTTGTGCGTGTGTGAGTGTGTGTGTATAAGTGTGTGTGTCCGTTCGGCTTGCAGAGATATAAATACGGCCGGGGCAAGAAGGCCCTGCCTCTCGTAAGAGGCGACTAAAAGGTAGGGGTCGAGAGGTGAAGAGTGTATGTGTGTGTGTGTGCGTGTGTGCGTACGTGTGTGAGTGTGTGTGTGAATGTGTGTGTGTGTCAGTGTGTGTGTCCGGTCGGCTCGCAGAGATAAGAACACGGCCGTAGCAAGAAGTCCCTGCCTGTCGTAAGAGGCGACTAATGAATAGGAGTCGAGAGGTGAAGAGTGTATGTGTCTTTGTGTGTGTGCGTGTGTTTGTGCGTGTGTGAGTATGTGTGTGTATTTGTGTGTGTGTGTCCGTTTGGCTTGCAGAGATATGAATACGGCCGAGGCAAGAAGGCCCTGCCTGTCTTAAGAGGCGACTAATGGATAGGAGTCGAGAGGTGGAGAGTGTGTGCGTGTGCGTGTACGTGTGCGTGTGTGCGTGTGAGCCTGTGTGCGTGTGTTTGTGTGTGCGTGTGTGTGTGTCCGTTCGGCTTGCAGAGATAAGAACACGGCCGTGGCAAGAAGTCCCTGCCTGTCGTAAGAGGAGAATAATGGGTAGGAGTCGAGAGGTGAAGAGTGTATGTGTGTGTTTGCGTGTGTGCGTACGTGTGTGAGTGTGTGTGTGAATGTGTGTGTGTGTCAGTGTGTGTGTGCCCGGTCGGCTCGCAGAGATAAGAACACGGCCGTGGCAAGAAGTCCCTGCCTGTCGTAAGAGGCGACTAATGAATAGGAGTCGAGAGGTGAAGAGTGTATGTGTCTTTGTGTGTGTGCGTGTGTTTGTGCGTGTGTGAGTATGTGTGTGTATTTGTGTGTGGGTGTGTGTCCGTTTGGCTTGCATAGGTAAGAATACGACCGAGGCAAGAAGGCCCTGCCTGTCGTAAGAAACGACTAATGGGTAGGAGTCGAGAGGTGGAGAGTGTGTGCGTGTGTGTGTGTGTCCGTTCGGCTTGCAGAGATAAGAACACGGCCGTGGCAAGAAGTCCCTGCCTGTCGTAATAGGAGAATAATGGGTAGGAGTCGAGAGGTGAAGAGTGTATGTGTGTGTGTGCGTGTGTGTGTGTGTGTGTGTGTGTGTGTGTGTGAGTATGTGTGTGTGTCCGTTCGGCTTGCAGAGATAAGAACACGGCCGTGGCAAGAAGTCCCTGCCTGTCGTAAGAGGAGAATAATGGGTAGGAGTCGAGAGGTGAAGAGTGTATGTGTGTGTGTGTGCGTGTGTGCGTGTGTGGGCGTGTGTGAGTGTGTGTGTATGTGTGTGTGTCCGTTTGGCTTGCAGAGATAAGAACACGGCCGTGGCAAGAAGTCCCTGCCTGTCGTAATAGGAGAATAATGGGTAGGAGTCGAGAGGTGAAGAGTGTATGTGTGTGTGTGCGTGTGTGTGTGTGTGTGTGTGTGTGTGTGCGTGTGTGAGTATGTGTGTGTGTCCATTCGGCTTGCAGAGATAAGAACACGGCCGTGGCAAGAAGGCCCTGCTTATCGTAAGAGGCGACTAAAAGGTAGGAGTCGAGAGGTGAAGAGTGTATGTGTGTGTGCGTGTGTGCGTGTGTGTGTTTGTGCGTGTGTGAGTGTGTGTGTATAAGTGTGTGTGTCCGTTCGGCTTGCAGAGATATGAATACGGCCGGGGCAAGAAGGCCCTGCCTCTTGTAAGGGTCAACTAAAAAGTAGGAGTCGAGAGGTGAAGAGTGTATGTGTGTGTGTGCGTGTGTGCGTGTGTGTGTGCGTGTGTGTGGGTGTGTGAGTATGTGTGTGTGTTAGTTTGGCTTGCAGAGATGAGAACACGACCGCGGCAAGAAGGCCCTGCTTATCGTAAGAGGCGACTAAAAGGTAGGAGTCGAGAGGTGAAGAGTGTATGTGTGTGTGCGTGTGTGCGTGTGTGTGTTTGTGCGTGTGTGAGTGTGTGTGTATAAGTGTGTGTGTCCGTTCGGCTTGCAGAGATATGAATACGGCCGGGGCAAGAAGGCCCTGCCTCTCGTAAGAGGCGACTAAAAGGTAGGGGTCGAGAGGTGAAGAGTGTATGTGTGTGTGTGTGTGTGAGTGTGTGTGTTTGTCCGCTCGGCTCGCAGAGATAAGATTACGGCCGTGGCAAGAAGGCCCTGCCTGTCTTAAGAGGCGGCTAATGGATATTAGTCGAGAGGTGGAGAGTGTGTGCGTGTGCGTGTGCGTGTGTGTGGGTGCGTGTGTGTGCGTGTGTGCGTGTGTGTGTGTGAGTGTGTGTGTGTCCGTTCGGCTCGCAGAGATAAGAACACGGCCGTGGCAAGAAGTCCCTGAATGTCGTAAGAGGCGACTAGTGGGTAGGAGTCGAGAGGTAAAGCGTGTATGTGTGTGTATGTGTGTGTGCGAGTGTGTGTGTGTGTGTCCGTTTGGCCCGCAGAGATAAGAACACGTCCGTAGCAAGAAGGCCCTGCCTGTCGTAAGAGGCGACTAATGGATAGGAGTCGAGAGGTGGAGAGTGTGTGCGTGTACGTGTGCGTGCGTGTTTAAGTGTGTGTGTATGTGAGTGTGTGAGTGTGTGTGTGTGCGGTCGGCTCGCAGAGATAAGAACACAGCCGTGGCAAGAAGGCCCTGCCTATCGTAAGAGGCGAGTAATAAGTAGGAGTCGAGAGGTGAAGAGTGTATGTGTGTGTGTGTGCGTGTGTACTTGTGTGTGTGCGTGTGTGAGTATGTGTGTGTGTTAGTTCGGCTTGCAGAAATAAGAACACGACCGAGGCAAGAAGGCCCTGCCTATCGTAAGAGGCGACTAATAGGTAGGAGTCGAGAGGTGAAGAGTGTATGTTTGTGTGCGTGTGTGCGTGTGTGTGTGCGTGTGTGAGTATGTGTGTGTGTCCGTTCGGCTTGCAGAGATAAGAATACGGCCGTGGCAAAAAGGCCATGCTTGCTGTAAGGAGCGACTAATTGGTAGTAGTCGATAGGTGAAGAGTGTATGTGTGTGTGCGTGTGTGCGTGTATGTGTGTTTGTGCGTGTGTGAGTGTGTGTGTATAAGTGTGTGTGTCCGTTCGGCTTGCAGAGATATGAATACGGCCGGGGCAAGAAGGCCCTGCCTCTCGTAAGAGGCGACTAAAAGGTAGGGGTCGAGAGGTGAAGAGTGTATGTGTGTGTGTGTGTAAGTGTGTGTGTTTGTCCGCTCGGCTCGCAGAGATAGGATTACGGCCGTGGCAAGAAGGCCCTGCCTGTCTTAAGAGGCGGCTAATGGATAGGAGTCGAGAGGTGGAGAGTTTGTGCGTGTGCGTGTGTGTGGGTGCGTGTGTGTGCGTGTGTGCGTGTGTTTGTGTGAGTCTGTGTGTGTCCGTTCGGCTCGCAGAGATAAGAACACGGCCGTGGCAAGAAGTCCCTGAATGTCGTAAGAGGCGACTAATGGGTAGGAGTCGAGAGGTGAAGCGTGTATGTGTGTGTATGTGTGTGTGCGTGTGTGCGTGTGTGGGCGTGTGTGAGTGTGTGTGTATGTGTGTGTATCCGTTTGACTTGCAGAGATAAGAATACGGCCGAGGCCAGAAGGCCCTGCCTCTTGTAAGGGTCGACTAATAAGTAGGAGTCGAGAGGTGAAGAGTGTATGTGTGTGTGCGTGTGTGCGTGTGTGTGTGCGTGTGTGTGCGTGTGTGAGTATGTGTGTGTGTTAGTTTGGCTTGCAGAGATGAGAACACGACCGCGGCAAGAAGGCCCTGCTTATCGTAAGAGGCGACTAAAAGGTAGGAGTCGAGAGGTGAAGAGTGTATGTGTGTGTGCGTGTGTGCGTGTGTGTGTTTGTGCGTGTGTGAGTGTGTGTGTATATGTGTGTGTGTCCGTTCGGCTTGCAGAGATATGAATACGGCCGGGGCAAGAAGGCCCTGCCTCTCGTAAGAGGCGACTAAAAGGTAGGGGTCGAGAGGTGAAGAGTGTATGTGTGTGTGTGTGTGTGTGAGTGTGTGTGTTTGTCCGCTCGGCTCGCAGAGATAAGATTACGGCCGTGGCAAGAAGGCCCTGCCTGTCTTAAGAGGAGGCTAATGGATAGGAGTCGAGAGGTGGAGAGTGTGTGCGTGTGCGTGTGCGTGTGTGTGGGTGCGTGTGTGTGCGTGTGTGTGTGTGAGTGTGTGTGTGTCCGTTCGGCTCGCAGAGATAAGAACACGGCCATGGCAAGAAGTCCCTGAATGTCGTAAGAGGCGACTACTGGGTAGGAGTCGAGAGGTAAAGCGTGTATGTGTGTGTATGTGTGTGTGCGAGTGTGTGTGTGTGTGTGTCCATTTGGCCCGCAGAGATAAGAACACGTCCGTAGCAAAAAGGCCCTGCCTGTCGTAAGAGGCGACTAATGGATAGGAGTAGAGAGGTGGAGAGTGTGTGCGTGTACGTGTGCGTGCGTGTTTAAGTGTGTGTGTATGTGAGTGTGTGAGTGTGTGTGTGTGCGGTCGGCTCGCAGAGATAAGAACACAGCCGTGGCAAGAAGGCCCTGCCTGTCGTAAGAGGCGAGTAATAAGTAGGAGTCGAGAGGTGAAGAGTGTATGTGTGTGTGTGCGTGTGTGCGTGTGTGTGTGCGTGTGTGAGTATGTGTGTGTGTTAGTTCGGCTTGCAGAAATAAGAACACGACCGAGGCAAGAAGGCCCTGCCTATCGTAAGAGGCGACTAATAGGTAGGAGTCGAGAGGTGAAGAGTGTATGTTTGTGTGCGTGTGTGCGTGTGTGTGTGCGTGTGTGAGTATGTGTGTGTGTCCGTTCGGCTTGCAGAGATAAGAATACGGCCGTGGCAAAAAGGCCATGCTTGCTGTAAGGAGCGACTAATTGGTAGTAGTCGATAGGTGAAGAGTGTATGTGTGTGTGCGTGTGTGCGTGTATGTGTGTTTGTGCGTGTGTGAGTGTGTGTATAAGTGTGTGTGTCCGTTCATCTTGCAGAATTATGAATACGGCCGGGGCAAGAAGGCCCTGCCTCTCGTAAGAGGCGACTAAAAGGAAGGGGTCGAGAGGTGAAGAGTGTATGTGTGTATGTGTGTGAGTGTGTGTGTTTGTCCGCTGGGCTCGCAGAGATAAGATTACGGCCGTGGCAGAAGGCCCTGCCTGTCTTAAGAGGTGGCTTATGGATAGGAGTCGAGAGGTGGAGAGTGTGTGCGTGTGCGTGTGTGTGGGTGCGTGTGTGTGCGTGTGTGCGTGTGTTTGTGAGAATGTGTGTGTGTCCGTTCGGCTCGCAGAGATAAGAACACGGCCGTGGCAAGAAGTCCCTGAATGTCGTAAGAGGCGACTAATGGGTAGGAGTCGAGAGGTGAAGCGTGTATGTGTGTGTATGTGTGTGTGCGAGTGTGTGTGTGTGTGTCGCCGTTTGGCTCGCAGAGATAAGAACACGTCCGTAGCAAGAAGGCCCTGCCTGTCGTAAGAGGCGACTAATGGATAGGAGTCGAGAGGTGGAGAGTGTGTGCGTGTACGTGTGCGTGCGTGTTTATGTGTGTGTGTATGTGAGTGTGTGAGTGTGTGTGTGTGCGGTCGGCTCGCAGAGATAAGAACACAGCCGTGGCAAGAAGGCCCTGCCTGTCGTAAGAGGCGAGTAATAAGTAGGAGTCGAGAGGTGAAGAGTGTATGTGTGTGTGTGCGTGTGTGCGTGTGTGTGTGCGTGTGTGAGTATGTGTGTGTGTTAGTTCGGCTTGCAGAAATAAGAACACGACCGAGGCAAGAAGGCCCTGCCTATCGTAAGAGGCGACTAATAGGTAGGAGTCGAGAGGTGAAGAGTGTATGTTTGTGTGCGTGTGTGCGTGTGTGTGTGCGTGTGTGAGTATGTGTGTGTGTCCGTTCGGCTTGCAGAGATAAGAATACGGCCGTGGCAAAAAGGCCATGCTTGCTGTAAGGAGCGACTAATTGGTAGTAGTCGATAGGTGAAGAGTGTATGTGTGTGTGCGTGTGTGCGTGTATGTGTGTTTGTGCGTGTGTGAGTGTGTGTATAAGTGTGTGTGTCCGTTCGGCTTGCAGAATTATGAATACGGCCGGGGCAAGAAGGCCCTGCCTCTCGTAAGAGGCGACTAAAAGGAAGGGGTCGAGAGGTGAAGAGTGTATGTGTGTATGTGTGTGAGTGTGTGTGTTTGTCCGCTGGGCTCGCAGAGATAAGATTACGGCCGTGGCAGAAGGCCCTGCCTGTCTTAAGAGGTGGCTTATGGATAGGAGTCGAGAGGTGGAGAGTGTGTGCGTGTGCGTGTGTGTGGGTGCGTGTGTGTGCGTGTGTGCGTGTGTTTGTGTGAATGTGTGTGTGTCCGTTCGGCTCGCAGAGATAAGAACACGGCCGTGGCAAGAAGTCCCTGAATGTCGTAAGAGGCGACTAATGGGTAGGAGTCGAGAGGTGAAGCGTGTATGTGTGTGTATGTGTGTGTGCGAGTGTGTGTGTGTGTGTCGCCGTTTGGCTCGCAGAGATAAGAACACGTCCGTAGCAAGAAGGCCCTGCCTGTCGTAAGAGGCGACTAATGGATAGGAGTCGAGAGGTGGAGAGTGTGTGCGTGTACGTGTGCGTGCGTGTCTATGTGTGTGTGTATGTGAGTGTGTGAGTGTGTCTGTGTGCGGTCGGCTCGCAGAGATAAGAACACAGCCGTGGCAAGAAGGCCCTGCCTATCGTAAGAGGCGACTAATAGGTAGGAGTCGAAAGGTGAAGAGTGTATGTTTGTGTGCGTGTGTGCGTGTGTGTGTGCGTGTGTGAGTATGTGTGTGTGTGTCCGTTCGGCTTGCAGTAATAAGAACACGGCCAAGGCAAGAAGGCCCTGCCTATCGTAAGAGGCGACTAATTGGTAGGAGTCGAGAGGTGAAGAGTGTATGTGTGTGTGTGCGTGTGTGCGTGTGTGTGTGCGTGTGTGAGTATGTGTGTGTGTTAGTTCGGCTTGCAGAAATAAGAACACGACCGAGGCAAGAAGGCCCTGCCTATCGTAAGAGGCGACTAATAGGTAGGAGTCGAAAGGTGAAGAGTGTGTGTTTGTGTGCGTGTGTGCGTGTGTGTGTGCGTGTGTGAGTATGTGTGTGTGTCCGTTCGGCTTGCAGTGATAAGAACACGGCCAAGGCAAGAAGGCCCTGCCTATCGTAAGAGGCGACTAATTGGTAGGAGTCGAGAGGTGAAGAGTGTATGTGTGTGTGTGCGTGTGTGCGTGTGTGTGTGCGTGTGTGAGTATGTGTGTGTGTTAGTTCGGCTTGCAGAAATAAGAACACGACTGAGGCAAGAAGGCACTGCCTATCGTAAGAGGCGACTAATAGGTAGGAGTTGAGAAGTGAAGAGTGTATGTTTGTGTGCGTGTGTGCGTGTGTGTGTGCGTGTGTGAGTATGTGTGTGTGTGTCCGTTCGGCTTGCAGTGATAAGAACACGGCCAAGGCAAGAAGGCCCTGCCTATCGTAAGAGGCGACTAATAGGTAGGAGTCGAGAGGTGAAGAATGTATGTGTGTGTGCGTGTGGGCGTGTTTGTGTGTGTGTGAGTGTATGTGTGTGTGCGTGTGTGCGTGCGTGTGTGTGTGTGTTTGTGAGTGTGTGTGTATGTATGTGTGTGTGTCCCTTCAGCTCGCAGAGATAAGAAAAGAGCCGTGGCAAGAAAGCGATGCAAATCTTACGGGGCGACTAATGGATAGGAGTCGAGAGACGAAGAGTGGGCGACTAATAAGTAGGAGTCGAGAGGTGAAAAGTGTATGTGTGTGTGCGTGTGTGCGTGTGTGTGTGCGTGTGTGAGTATGTGTGTGTGTTAGTTCGGCTTGCAGAGATAAAAACACGACCGAGGCAAGAAGGCCCTGCCTATCGTAAGAGGCGACTAATAGGTAGGAGTCGAGAGGTGAAGAGTGTATGTTTGTGTGCGTGTGTGCGTGTGTGCGTGTGTGCGTGTGTGTGTGAGTGTGTGTGTGTCCGTTCGGCTCGCAGAGATAAGAACACGGCCGTAGCAAAAAGTCCCTGAATGTCGTAAGAGGCGACTAATGGGTAGGAGTCGAGAGGTGGAGCGTGTATGTGTGTGTGTGTGTGTGTGTGTGTGTGCGAGTGTGTGTGTGTGTGTCTGTTCGGCTCGCAGAGATAAGAATACGTCCGTGGCAAGAAGGCCCTGCCTGTCGTAAGAGCAGAATAATGGGTAGGAGTCGAGGGGTGAAGAGTGTATGTGTGTGTGTTTGTGTGCGTGTGTGCGTGCGTGTGTGAGTGTGTGTGTGAGTGTGTGTGTGTCAGTGTGTGTGTGTCCGGTCGGCTCGCAGAGATATGAACACGGCCGTGGCAAAAAGGCTCTGCCTGTCGTAAGAGGAGAATAATGGGTAGGAGTCGAGAGGTTGAGAGTGTATGTGTGTGTGTGTGCGCGCGCGTGTGTGTGTATGTGTATGTGTGTGTGTGTGTGTGTGTGTGTGTGTGTGTGCGTGTCTCTTCTGCTCGCAGAGGTACGAATACGGCCGTGGCAAGAAGGCCATGCCTGCTGTAAGGAGCAACTAATGGGTAGGAATCGAGAGTTGAAGAGTGTACCTGTGTGTGAGTGTGTGTGTGTGTGCGTGTGTGAGTGTATGTGTGTGTGTGTCCGTTCGGCTTGCAGAGATAAGAATACAGCCGTGGCAAGAAGGCCCTGCCTGTCGTTTAGAAGAGTTTAGGTGTGTGTGTGTGGTTGTGAGTGTGTGTGTGTGGTTGTGAGTGTGTGTGTGTGTGTGTGTGGCTGTATGGCTCGCAGAGGTAAAAACACGGCCGTGGCAAAAAGGCCCTGCCTGTCGTAAGAGACGACTAATGGGTAGGAGTCGAGAGGTGAAGAGTGTATGTGTGTGTGTGTGTGTGTGTGTGCGTGTGTGCGTGTGTGAGTGTGTGTGTGTCCGTTGGCTCGCAGAGATAAGAATACGGCCGTGGCAAGAAGCCCTGCCTGTCGTAAAAGGCGACTAATGGGTAGGAGTCGAGAGGTGAAGAGTGTATGTGTGTGTCTGTGTGTGCGTGTGTGTGTGAGTGTGTGTGTGTGCGTGTGTGCGTGTGTGTGTGCGTGTGTGAGTATGTGTGTGTGTTAGTTCGGCTTGCAGAGATAAAAACACGACCGAGGCAAGAAGGCCCTGCCTATCGTAAGAGGCGACTAATAGGTAGGAGTCGAGAGGTGAAGAGTGTATGTTTGTGTGCGTGTGTGCGTGTGTGCGTGTGTGCGTGTGTGTGTGAGTGTGTGTGTGTCCGTTCGGCTCGCAGAGATAAGAACACGGCCGTAGCAAAAAGTCCCTGAATGTCGTAAGAGGCGACTAATGGGTAGGAGTCGAGAGGTGGAGCGTGTATGTGTGTGTGTGTGTGTGTGTGTGTGTGCGAGTGTGTGTGTGTGTGTCTGTTCGGCTCGCAGAGATAAGAATACGTCCGTGGCAAGAAGGCCCTGCCTGTCGTAAGAGCAGAATAATGGGTAGGAGTCGAGGGGTGAAGAGTGTATGTGTGTGTGTTTGTGTGCGTGTGTGCGTGCGTGTGTGAGTGTGTGTGTGAGTGTGTGTGTGTCAGTGTGTGTGTGTCCGGTCGGCTCGCAGAGATATGAACACGGCCGTGGCAAAAAGGCTCTGCCTGTCGTAATAGGAGAATAATGGGTAGGAGTCGAGAGGTTGAGAGTGTATGTGTGTGTGTGTGCGCGCGCGTGTGTGTGTATGTGTATGTGTGTGTGTGTGTGTGTGTGTGTGTGTGTGTGCGTGTCTCTTCTGCTCGCAGAGGTACGAATACGGCCGTGGCAAGAAGGCCATGCCTGCTGTAAGGAGCAACTAATGGGTAGGAATCGAGAGTTGAAGAGTGTACCTGTGTGTGAGTGTGTGTGTGTGTGCGTGTGTGAGTGTATGTGTGTGTGTGTCCGTTCGGCTTGCAGAGATAAGAATACAGCCGTGGCAAGAAGGCCCTGCCTGTCGTTTAGAAGAGTTTAGGTGTGTGTGTGTGGTTGTGAGTGTGTGTGTGTGGTTGTGAGTGTGTGTGTGTGTGTGTGTGGCTGTATGGCTCGCAGAGGTAAAAACACGGCCGTGGCAAAAAGGCCCTGCCTGTCGTAAGAGACGACTAATGGGTAGGAGTCGAGAGGTGAAGAGTGTATGTGTGTGTGTGTGTGTGTGTGTGTGCGTGTGTGCGTGTGTGAGTGTGTGTGTGTCCGTTGGCTCGCAGAGATAAGAATACGGCCGTGGCAAGAAGCCCTGCCTGTCGTAAAAGGCGACTAATGGGTAGGAGTCGAGAGGTGAAGAGTGTATGTGTGTGTCTGTGTGTGCGTGTGTGTGTGAGTGTGTGTGTGTGCGTGTGTGAGTGTGTGTGTATGTATGTGTGTCCGTTCGGCCTGCATAGGTAAGAATAGAGCCGAGGCAAGAAGGCCCTGCCTGTCGTAAGGTGCGAGTAATAGGTAGGAGTCGAGAGGTGAAGAGTGTAGGTGTGTGTGTGTGTGTGAATGTGTATGTGTGTCTGTATGGCTCGCAAAGATAAGAACACGGCCGTGGCAAAAAGGCTCTGCCTGTCGAAAGAGGCGTATAATGGGTAGGAGTGGAGAGGTGAAGAATTTATGTGTGTGTGTGTGTGTGTGCATGTGTGTGTGCGTGTGTGAGTGTGGGTGTATGTATGTGTGTCCGTTCGGCTTGCAGAGATAAGAACACAGCCGAGGCAAGAAGTCCCTGCCTGTCGTAAGGGGCGAGTAATAGGTAAGAGTCGAGAGGTGAAGAGTTTAGGTGTGTGTGTGTGTGAGTGTGTGTGTGTGTGTCTGTATGGCTCGCAGAGATAAAAACACGGTTGTGGCAAAAAGGCCCTGCCTGTCTTAAGAGACGACTAATGGGTAGGAGTCGAGAGGTGAAGAGTGTATGTGTGTGTGTGCGTCTGTGCGTGTGTGAGTGTGTGCGTGTCCGTTCGGCTCGCAGAGATAAGAATACGGCCGTGGCAAGAAGGCCCTATCTGTCGTAGGAGGCGACTAATGGGTAGGAGTCGAAAGGTGAAGAGTGTATGTGTGTGTGTGTGCGTGTGTGTGTGTGTGTGTGAGTGTGTGTGTGTGTGTGCGTGTGTGAGTGTGTGTGTATGTATGTGTGTCCGTTCGGCCTGCAGAGATAAGAATACAGCCGAGGCAAGAAGGCCCTGCCTGTCGTAAGGGGCGAGTAATAGGTAGGAGTCGAGAGGTGAAGAGTGTATGTGTGTGTGTGTGTGTGCGTGTGTGCGTGTGTGTGCTTGTGTGAGTGTGTGTGTGTGTCCGGTCGTCTCGCAGAGATAAGAACACGGCCGTGGCAACAAGGCCCTGCCTGTCGTAAGAGGCGACTAATGGGTACGAGTCGAGAGGTGAAGAGTGTATGTGTGTGTGTGCGTGTGTGCGTGTGTGTGGTGTGTGAGTGTGTGTGTGTATTTGTGTGTGTGAGTGTGTGTGTGTCCAGTAGGCTCGCAGAGATAAGAACACGGCCGTGGCAAGAAGGCCCTGCCTGTCGTCAGAGGCGACTAATGGGTAGGAGTCGAGTGCTGAAGAGTGTATATGTGTGTGTGTGCGTGTGTGCGTGTGTGTGCGTGTGTGAGTGTGTGTGTATGTTTGTGTGTCCGTTTGGATTGCAGAGATAAGAATACGGCCAAGGCAAGAAGACCCTGCCTTTTGTAAGGGGCGACTAATAGGTAGGAGACGAGAGGTGAAGAGTGTATGTGTGTATGCGTGTGTGCGTGTGTGTGTGCGTGTGTGAGTATGTGTGTGTGTCCGTTTGGCTTGCAGAGATAAGAATACGGCCGAGGCAAGAAGGCCCTGCCTCTTGTAAGGGGCGACTAATAGGTAGGAGTCGAGAGGTGAAGAGTGTATGTGTGCGTGCGTGTGTGCGTGTGTGTGTGAGTGTGTGTGTATGTGTATGTGTGTCCCTTTGGCTCGCAGAGATAAGAAATCAGCGGTTTCAAGAAGGCCATGCCTGTCGTAAGAGGTGACTAATGGGTAGGAGTCGAGAGGTGAAGAGTGTATGTGTCTGTGTGTATGTGTGTGTGTGTCCGTTTGGCTTGCAGAGATAAGAATACGGCCGTGTCAAGAAGTCCCTGAATGTCGTAAGAGGCGACTAATGGGTAGGAGTCGAGAGGTTAAGAGTGTATGTGTATGTGTGTGTGCGTGTGTGGGTGTGTGTGTGTTTGTGCGTGTGTAAATATGTGGTTGTATGTATGTGTGTGTCCATTCGGTTCGCAAAGATTAGAATACGGCCGAGGCAAGAAGGCCCTGCCTCTTGTAAGGGGCGACTAATAGGTAGGAGTCGAGAGGTGAATAGTGTATGTGTATGTGTGTGTGCGTGTGTGGGTGTGTGTGTGTTTGTGCGTGTGTAAATGTATGTGTGTATGTATGTGTGTGTCCATTCGGTTCGCAGAAATTAGAATACGGCCGAGGCAAGAAGGCCATGCCTGTCGTAAGAGGCGACTAATGGGTAAGAGTCGAGAGGTGAAAAGTGTATTTGTGTGTGTGCGTGTGTGTGCGTGTTGCGTGCTTGTGTGTGTGAGTGTGTGTGTGTATGTGTGTGTGTCCGTTTGGCTTGCAGAGATAAGAATACGGCCGAGGCAAGAAGGCCCTGCCTGTCTTAAGAGGCGACTAATGGATAAGAGTCGAGAGGTGAAGAGGGTGTGCGTGTGCGTGTACGTGTGCGTGTGTGCATGTGTGCCTGTGTGCGTGTGTTTGTCTGTGCGTGTGTGTGTGTGTCCGTTCGGCTCGCAGAGATAAAAATACGTCCGTGGCAAGAAGGCCCTGCCTGTCTTAAGAGGCGACTAATGGATAGGAATCGAGACGTGGAGAGTGTGTGCGTGAGCGTGTGCGTTTGCGTGTGTGCGTTTGTGCCTGTGTGCGTGTGTTTGTGTGTGCGTGTGTGTGTGTGTCCGGTCGGCTCGCTGAAATGAGAACACGGCCGTGGCAAGAAGGCCCTGCCTGTCGTAAGAGGCGACTAATGGGTAGGAGTCGAGAGGTTAAGAGTGTATGTGTATGTGTGTGTGTTTGTGCGCGTGTAAATATGTGTGTGTATGTATGTGTGTGTCCATTCGGTTCGCAGAGATTAGAATACGGCCGAGGCAAGAAGGCTTTGCCTCTTGTAAGGGGCGACTAATAGGTAGGAGTCGAGAGGTGAATAGTGTATGTGTATGTGTGGGTGCGTGTGTGGGTGTGTGTGTTTGTGCGTGTGTAAATGTGTGTGTGTATGTAGGTATGTGTCCATTCGGCTTGCAGAGATAAGAATACGGCCGAGGCAAGAAGGCCCTGCCTGTCTTAACAGGTGACTAATGGATAGGAGTCGAGAGGTGGAGAGTGTGTGCGTGTGCGTGTGCGTGTGCGTGTGTGCGTGTGTGTGTGTGCGTGTGAGCGTGCGTGTGTGTTTGAGTGTGTGTGTATGTCCGTTCGGCTCGCAGAGATAAGAACATGGCCGTAGCAAGAAGGCCCTGCCTGTTATAAGAAGCGACTAATGGGTAGGAGTCGAGAGGTAAAGAGTGTATGTGTGTGTGCGTGTGTGTGTGTGTGTGCGTGTGTGTATGTGTGTGTGTCCGTTCGGCTTGCAGAGATAAGAATACGGCCGAGGCAAGAAGGCCCTGCCTGTCTTAAGAGGTGACTAATGGATTGGAGTCGAGAGGTGGAGAGTGTGTGCGTGTGCGTATGCGTGTGCGTGTGAGTGTGCGTGTGCGTGTGTGCGTGTGTGTGTGTGTGTGCGTGTGTGAGTATGTGTGTGTGTCCGTTCGGCTTGCAGAGATAAGAATACGTCCGTGGCAAGAAGTCCCTGAATGTCGTAAGGGGCGACTAATGGGTAGGAGTCGAGAGGTTAAGAGTGTATGTGTGTGTGTGTGTGAGTGTGTGTGTGTCTGTTCGGCTTGCAGAGATAAGAACACGGCCGAGGCAAGAAGACCCTGCCTGTCGTGAGAGACGACTAATAGGTAGGAGTCGAGAGGTGAAGAATGTATGTGTGTGTGCGTATGTGCGTGTTTGTGTGTGTGAGTGTATGTGTGTGTGCGTGTGTGCGTGCGTGTGTGCGTGTGTGTGTGAGTGTGTGTGTATGTGTGTGTCCGTTCGGCTTGCAGAGATAAGAACACGGCCGTGGCAAGTAGTCCCTGCCTGTCGTAAGAGGAGAATAATGGGTAGGAGTCGAGAGGTGAAGAGTGTGTGCGTGTGCGTGTGCGTGTGCGAGTGCGTGTGTGTGTGTGCGTGTGTGTGTGTGTCCGTTCGGCTTGCAGAGATAAGAACACGGCCGTGGCAAGAAGTCCCTGCCTGTCGTAAGAGGAGAATAATGGGTAGGAGTCGAGAGGTGAAGAGTGTATGTGTGTGTGTGTGCGTGTGTGCGTACGTGTGTGAGTGTGTGTGTGAATGTGTGTGTGTGTCAGTGTGTGTGTCCGGTCGGCTCGCAGAGATAAGAACACGGCCGTAGCAAGAAGTCCCTGCCTGTCGTAAGAGGCGACTAATGAATAGGAGTCGAGAGGTGAAGAGTGTATGTGTCTTTGTGTGTGTGCGTGTGTTTGTGCGTGTGTGAGTATGTGTGTGTATTTGTGTGTGTGTGTCCGTTTGGCTTGCAGAGATATGAATACGGCCGAGGCAAGAAGGCCCTGCCTGTCTTAAGAGGCGACTAATGGATAGGAGTCGAGAGGTGGAGAGTGTGTGCGTGTGCGTGTACGTGTGCGTGTGTGCGTGTGTGCCTGTGTGCGTGTGTTTGTGTGTGCGTGTGTGTGTGTCCGTTCGGCTTGCAGAGATAAGAACACGGCCGTGGCAAGAAGTCCCTGCCTGTCGTAAGAGGAGAATAATGTGTAGGAGTCGAGAGGTGAAGAGTGTATGTGTGTGTTTGCGTGTGCGCGTACGTGTGTGAGTGTGTGTGTGAATGTGTGTGTGTGTCAGTGTGTGTGTGCCCGGTCGGCTCGCAGAGATAAGAACACGGCCGTGGCAAGAAGTCCCTGCCTGTCGTAAGAGGCGACTAATGAATAGGAGTCGAGAGGTGAAGAGTGTATGTGTCTTTGTGTGTGTGCGTGTGTTTGTGCGTGTGTGAGTATGTGTGTGTGTATTTGTGTGTGGGTGTGTGTCCGTTTGGCTTGCAGAGATAAGAATACGACCGAGGCAAGAAGGCCCTGCCTGTCGTAAGAAACGACTAATGGGTAGGAGTCGAGAGGTGAAGAGTGTATGTGTGTGTGTGTGTGTGTGTGTGTGTGCGTGTGTGCGTGTGTGAGTGTGTGTGTGTGTCCGTTGGCTCGCAGAGATAAGAATACGGCCGTGGCAAGAAGCCCTGCCTGTCGTAAGAGGCGACTAATGGGTAGGAGTCGAGAGGTGAAGAGTGTATGTGTGTGTCTGTGTGTGCGTGTGTGTGTGAGTGTGTGTGTGTGCGTGTGTGAGTGTGTGTGTATGTATGTGTGTCCGTTCGGCCTGCATAGGTAAGAATACAGCCGAGGCAAGAAGGCCCTGCCTGTCGTAAGGTGCGAGTAATAGGTAGGAGTCGAGAGGTGAAGAGTGTAGGTGTGTGTGTGTGTGTGTGAATGTGTATGTGTGTCTGTATGGCTCGCAAAGATAAGAACACGGCCGTGGCAAAAAGGCTCTGCCTGTCGAAAGAGGCGTATAATGGGTAGGAGTGGAGAGGTGAAGAGTTTAGGTGTGTGTGTGTGTGAGTGTGTGTGTGTGTGTGTCTGTATGGCTCGCAGAGATAAAAACACGGCCGTGGCAAAAAGGCCCTGCCTGTCTTAAGAGACGACTAATGGGTAGGAGTCGAGAGGTGAAGAGTGTATGTGTGTGTGTGCGTCTGTGCGTGTGTGAGTGTGTGTGTGTGTGTGTCTGTTCGGCTCGCAGAGATAAGAATACGGCCGTGGCAAGAAGGCCCTATCTGTCGTAGGAGGCGACTAATGGGTAGGAGTCGAAATTTGAAGAGTGTATGTGTGTGTGTGCGTGTGTGTGTGTGTGTGTGTGAGTGTGTGTGTGTGTGTGCATGTGTGAGTGTGTGTGTATGTATGTGTGTCCGTTCGGCCTGCGGAGATAAGAATACAGCCGAGGCAAGAAGGCCCTGCCTGTCGTAAGGGGCGAGTAATAGGTAGGAGTCGAGAGGTGAAGAGTGTATGTGTGTGTGTATGCGTGTGTGCGTGTGTGTGCTTGTGTGAGTGTGTGTGTGTGTCCGGTCGTCTCGCAGAGATAAGAACACGGCCGTGGCAACAAGGCCCTGCCTGTCGTAAGAGGCGACTAATGGGTACGAGTAGAGAGGTGAAGAGTGTATGTGTGTGTGTGCGTGTGTGCGTGTGTGTGGTGTGTGAGTGTGTGTGTGTATTTGTGTGTGTGAGTGTGTGTGTGTCCAGTAGGCTCGCAGAGATAAGAACACGGCCGTGGCAAGAAGGCCCTGCCTGTCGTCAGAGGCGACTTATGGGTAGGAGTCGAGTGCTGAAGAGTGTATATGTGTGTGTGTGTGCGTGTGTGCGTGTGTGTGCGTGTTTGAGTGTGTGTGTATGTTTGTGTGTCCGTTTGGATTGCAGAGATAAGAATACGGCCAAGGCAAGAAGACCCTGCCTTTTGTAAGGGGCGACTAATACGTAGGAGACGAGAGGTGAAGAGTGTATGTGTGTATGCGTGTGTGCGTGTGTGTGTGCGTGTGTGAGTATGTGTGTGTGTCCGTTTGGCTTGCAGAGATAAGAATACGGCCGAGGCAAGAAGGCCCTGCCTCTTGTAAGGGGCGACTAATAGGTAGGAGTCGAGAGGTGAAGAGTGTATGTGTGCGAGCGTGTGTGCGAATGTGTGTGAGTGTGTGTGTATGTGTATGTGTGTCGCTTTGGCTCGCAGAGATAAGAAATCAGCGGTTTCAAGAAGGCCATGCCTGTCGTAAGAGGTGACTAATGGGTAGGAGTCGAGAGGTGAAGAGTGTATGTGTCTGTGTGTATGTGTGTGTGTGTCCGTTTGGCTTGCAGTGATAAGAATACGGCCGAGGCAAGAAGGCCCTGCCTGTCTTAAGAGGCGACTAATGGATAGGAATCGAGAGGTGGAGAGTGTGTGCGTGTGGGTGTGCGTGTGCGTGTGTGCGTGTGTGCCTGTGTGCGTGTGTTTGTGTGTGCGTGTGTGTGTGTCCGGTCGGCTCGCTGAAATGAGAACACGGCCGTGGCAAGAAGGCCCTGCCTGTCGTAAGAGGCGACTAATGGGTAGGAGTCGAGAGGTGAAGAGTGTATGTGTGTGTGTGTACGTGTGTGCGTGTGTGTGTGCGTGTGAGAGTATGTGTGTGTGTCCGTTCGGCTTGCAGAGATAAGAATACGTCCGTGGCAAGAAGTCCCTGAATGTCGTAAGAGGCGACTAATGGGTAGGAGTCGAGAGGTTAAGAGTGTATGTGTATGTGTGTGTGCGTGTGTGGGTGTGTGTGAGAGTATGTGTGTGTGTCCGTTCGGCTTGCAGAGATAAGAACACGGCCGTGGCAAGAAATCCCTGCCTGTCGTAAGAGGAGAATAATGGGTAGAAGTCGAGAGGTGAATAGTGTATTTGTGCTTGCGTGTGTGTGTTTGTGTGTGAGTGTGTGTGTGTGTCCGTTCGGCTCGCAGAGATAAGAATGCGTTCGTTGCAAGAAGGCCCTGCCTGTCTTAAGAGGCGACTAATGGATAGGAGTCGAGAGGTGGAGAGTGTGTGCGTGTGCGTGTACGTGTGCGTGTGTACGTGTGTGCCTGTGTGCGTGTGTTTGTGTGTGCGTGTGTGTGTGTCCGGTCGGCTCGCTGAAATGAGAACACGGCCGTGGCAAGAAGGCCCTGCCTGTCGTAAGAGGCGACTAATGGGTAGGAGTCGAGAGGTGAAGAGTGTATGTGTGTGTGTGTACGTGTGTGCGTGTGTGTGTGCGTGTGAGAGTATGTGTGTGTGTCCGTTCGGCTTGCAGAGATAAGAACACGGCCGTGGCAAGAAGTCCCTGCCTGTCGTAAGAGGAGAATAATGGGTAGAAGTCGAGAGGTGAATAGTGTATTTGTGCTTGCGTGTGTGTGTTTGTGTGTGAGTGTGTGTGTGTGTCCGTTCGGCTCGCAGAGATAAGAATGCGTTCGTTGCAAGAAGGCCCTGCCTGTCTTAAGAGGCGACTAATGGATAGGAGTCGAGAGGTGGAGAGTGTGTGCGTGTGCGTGTACGTGTGCGTGTGTACGTGTGTGCCTGTGTGCGTGTGTTTGTGTGTGCGTGTGTGTGTGTCCGGTCGGCTCGCTGAAATGAGAACACGGCCGTGGCAAGAAGGCCCTGCCTGTCGTAAGAGGCGACTAATGGGTAGGAGTCGAGAGGTGAAGAGTGTATGTGTGTGTGTGTACGTATGTGCGTGTGTGTGTGCGTGTGAGAGTATGTGTGTGTGTCCGTTCGGCTTGCAGAGATAAGAATACGTCCGTGGCAAGAAGTCCCTGAATGTCGTAAGAGGCGACTAATGGGTAGGAGTCGAGAGGTTAAGAGTGTATGTGTATGTGTGTGTGCGTGTGTGGGTGTGTGTGTGTTTGTGCGTGTGTAAATAGGTGTTTGTATGTATGTGTGTGTCCATTCGGTTCGCAAAGATTAGAATACGGCCGAGGCAGGAAGGCCCTGCCTCTTGTAAGGGGCGACTAATGGGTAGGAGTCGAGAGGTGAATAGTGTATGTGTATGTGTGTGTGCGTGTGTGGGTGTGTGTGTGTTTGTGCGTGTGTAAATGTATGTGTGTATGTATGTGTGTGTCCATTCGGTTCGCAGAAATTAAAATACGGCCGAGGCAAGAAGGCCATGCCTGTCGTAAGAGGCGACTAATGGGTAGGAGTCGAGAGGTGAAAAGTGTATTTGTGTGTGTGCGTGTGTGTGCGTGTGTGCGTGCTTGTGTGTGTGAGTGTGTGTGTGTATGTGTGTGTGTCCGTTTGGCTTGCAGAGATAAGAATACGGCCGAGGCAAGAAGGCCCTGCCTGTCTTAAGAGGCGACTAATGGATAGGAGTCGAGAGGTGAAGAGGGTGTGCGTGTGCGTGTAAATGTGCGTGTGTGCGTGTGTGCCTGTGTGCGTGTGTTTGTCTGTGCGTGTGTGTGTGTGTCCGTTCGGCTCGCAGAGATAAAAATACGTCCGTGGCAAGAAGGCCCTGCCTGTCTTAAGAGGCGACTAATGGATAGGAATCGAGAGGTGGAGAGTGTGTGCGTGAGCGTGTGCGTTTGCGTGTGTGCGTTTGTGCCTGTGTGCGTGTGTTTGTGTGTGCGTGTGTGTGTGTGTCCGGTCGGCTCGCTGAAATGAGAACACGGCCGTGGCAAGAAGGCCCTGCCTGTCGTAAGAGGCGACTAATGGGTAGGAGTCGAGAGGTTAAGAGTGTATGTGTATGTGTGTGTGTTTGTGCGTGTGTAAATATGTGTGTGTATGTATGTGTGTGTCCATTCGGTTCGCAGAGATTAGAATACGGCCGAGGCAAGAAGGCCCTGCCTCTTGTAAGGGGCGACTAATAGGTAGGAGTCGAGAGGTAAAGAGTGTATGTGTGTGTGCGTGTGTGCGTGTGTGTGTGCGTGTGTAAGCGTGTGTGTATGTGTGTGTGTCCGTTCGGCTTGCAGAGATAAGAATACGGCCGAGGCAAGAAGGCCCTGCCTGTCTTAAGAGGTGACTAATGGATTGGAGTCGAGAGGTGGAGAGTGTGTGCGTGTGCGTATGCGTGTGCGTGTGAGTGTGCGTGTGCGTGTGTGCGTGTGTGTGTGTGTGCGTGTGTGAGTATGTGTGTGTGTCCGTTCGGCTTGCAGAGATAAGAATACGTCCGTGGCAAGAAGTCCCTGAATGTCGTAAGAGGCGACTAATGGGTAGGAGTCGAGAGGTTAAGAGTGTATGTGTGTGTGTGTGAGTGTGTGTGTGTCTGTTCGGCTTGCAGAGATAAGAACACGGAAGAGGCAAGAAGACCCTGCCTGTCGTGAGAGACGACTAATAGGTAGGAGTCGAGAGGTGAAGAATGTATGTGTGTGTGCGTATGTGCGTGTTTGTGTGTGTGAGTGTATGTGTGTGTGCGTGTGTGCGTGCGTGTGTGCGTGTGTGTGTGAGTGTGTGTGTATGTGTGTGTCCGTTCGGCTTGCAGAGATAAGAACACGGCCGTGGCAAGTAGTCCCTGCCTGTCGTAAGAGGAGAATAATGGGTAGGAGTCGAGAGGTGAAGAGTGTGTGCGTGTGCGTGTGCGAGTGCGTGTGTGTGTGTGCGTGTGTGTGTGTGTCCGTTCGGCTTGCAGAGATAAGAACACGGCCGTGGCAAGAAGTCCCTGCCTGTCGTAAGAGGAGAATAATGGGTAGGAGTCGAGAGGTGAAGAGTGTATGTGTGTGTGTGCGTGTGTGCGTACGTGTGTGAGTGTGTGTGTGAATGTGTGTGTGTGTCAGTGTGTGTGTCCGGTCGGCTCGCAGAGATAAGAACACGGCCGTAGCAAGAAGTCCCTGCCTGTCGTAAGAGGCGACTAATGAATAGGAGTCGAGAGGTGAAGAGTGTATGTGTCTTTGTGTGTGTGCGTGTGTTTGTGCGTGTGTGAGTATGTGTGTGTATTTGTGTGTGTGTCCGTTTGGCTTGCAGAGATATGAATACGGCCGAGGCAAGAAGGCCCTGCGTGTCTTAAGAGGCGACTAATGGATAGGAGTCGAGAGGTGGAGAGTGTGTGCGTGTGCGTGTGCGTGTGCGAGTGCGTGTGTGTGTGTGCGTGTGTGTGTGTCCGTTCGGCTTGCAGAGATAAGAACACGGCCGTGGCAAGAAGTCCCTGCCTGTCGTAAGAGGAGAATAATGGGTAGGAGTCGAGAGGTGGAGAGTGTATGTGTGTGTTTGCGTGTGTGCGTACGTGTGTGAGTGTGTGTGTGAATGTGTGTGTGTGTCAGTGTGTGTGTGCCCGGTCGGCTCGCAGAGATAAGAACACGGCCGTGGCAAGAAGTCCCTGCCTGTCGTAAGAGGCGACTAATGAATAGGAGTCGAGAGGTGAAGAGTGTATGTGTCTTTGTGTGTGTGCGTGTGTTTGTGCGTGTGTGAGTATGTGTGTGTATTTGTGTGTGGGTGTGTGTCCGTTTGGCTTGCAGAGATAAGAATACGACCGAGGCAAGAAGGCCCTGCCTGTCGTAAGAAACGACTAATGGGTAGGAGTCGAGAGGTGGAGAGTGTGTGCGTGTGCGTGTGTGTGTGTGTCCGTTCGGCTTGCAGAGATAAGAACACGGCCGTGGCAAGAAGTCCCTGCCTGTCGTAATAGGAGAATAATGGGTAGGAGTCGAGAGGTGAAGAGTGTATGTGTGTGTTTGCGTGTGTGCGTACGTGTGTGAGTGTGTGTGTGAATGTGTGTGTGTGTCAGTGTGTGTGTGCCCGGTCGGCTCGCAGAGATAAGAACACGGCCGTGGCAAGAAGTCCCTGCCTGTCGTAAGAGGCGACTAATGAATAGGAGTCGAGAGGTGAAGTGTTTATGTGTCTTTGTGTGTGTGCGTGTGTTTGTGCGTGTGTGAGTATGTGTGTGTATTTGTGTGTGGGTGTGTGTCCGTTTGGCTTGCAGAGATAAGAATACGACCGAGGCAAGAAGGCCCTGCCTGTCGTAAGAAACGACTAATGGGTAGGAGTCGAGAGGTGGAGAGTGTGTGCGTGTGCGTGTGTGTGTGTGTCCGTTCGGCTTGCAGAGATAAGAACACGGCCGTGGCAAGAAGTCCCTGCCTGTCGTAAGAGGAGAATAATGGGTAGGAGTCGAGAGGTGAAGAGTGTATGTGTGTGTGTGTGCGTGTGTGCGTGTGTGGGCGTGTGTGAGTGTGTGTGTATGTGTGTGTGTCCGTTTGGCTTGCAGAGATAAGAATACGGCCGAGGCCAGAAGGCCCTGCCTCTTGTAAGGGTCAACTAAAAAGTAGGAGTCGAGAGGTGAAGAGTGTATGTGTGTGTGTGCGTGTGTGCGTGTGTGTGTGCGTGTGTGTGGGTGTGTGAGTATGTGTGTGTGTTAGTTTGGCTTGCAGAGATGAGAACACGAACGCAGCAAGAAGGCCCTGCTTATCGTAAGAGGCGACTAAAAGGTAGGGGTCGAGAGGTGAAGAGTGTATGTGTGTGTGTGTGAGTGTGTGTGTTTGTGCGTGTGTGAGTGTGTGTGTATAAGTGTGTGTGTCCGTTCGGCTTGCAGAGATATGAATACGGCCGGGGCAAGAAGGCCCTGCCTCTCGTAAGAGGCGACTAAAAGGTAGGGGTCGAGAGGTGAAGAGTGTATGTGTGTGTGTGTGTGAGTGTGTGTGTTTGTCCGCTCGGCTCGCAGAGATAAGATTACGGCCGTGGCAAGAAGGCCCTGCCTGTCTTAAGAGGCGGCTAATGGATATTAGTCGAGAGGTGGAGAGTGTGTGCGTGTGCGTGTGCGTGTGTGTGGGTGCGTGTGTGTGCGTGTGTGCGTGTGTGTGTGTGAGTGTGTGTGTGTCCGTTGGGCTCGCAGAGATAAGAACACGGCCGTGGCAAGAAGTCCCTGAATGTCGTAAGAGGCGACTAATGGGTAGGAGTCGAGAGGTAAAGCGTGTATGTGTGTGTATGTGTGTGTGCGAGTGTGTGTGTGTGTGTGTCCGTTTGGCCCGCAGAGATAAGAACACGTCCGTAGCAAGAAGGCCCTGCCTGTCGTAAGAGGCGACTAATGGATAGGAGTCGAGAGGTGGAGAGTGTGTGCGTGTACGTGTGCGTGCGTGTTTAAGTGTGTGTGTATGTGAGTGTGTGAGTGTGTGTGTGTGCGGTCGGCTCGCAGAGATAAGAACACAGCCGTGGCAAGAAGGCCCTGCCTGTCGTAAGAGGCGAGTAATAAGTAGGAGTCGAGAGGTGAAGAGTGTATGTGTGTGTGTGCGTGTGTGCGTGTGTGTGTGCGTGTGTGAGTATGTGTGTGTGTTAGTTCGGCTTGCAGAAATAAGAACACGACCGAGGCAAGAAGGCCCTGCCTATCGTAAGAGGCGACTAAAAGGTAGGGGTCGAGAGGTGAAGAGTGTATGTGTGTGTGTGTGTGTGTGTGTGTGAGTGTGTGTGTTTGTCTGCTCGGCTCGCAGAGATAAGATTACGGCCGTGGCAAGAAGGCCCTGCCTGTCTTAAGAGGCGGCTAATGGATAGGAGTCGAGAGGTGGAGAGTGTGTGCGTGTGCGTGTGCGTGTGTGTGGGTGCGTGTGTGTGCGTGTGTGTGTGTGAGTGTGTGTGTGTCCGTTCGGCTCGCAGAGATAAGAACACGGCCGTGGCAAGAAGTCCCTGAATGTCGTAAGAGGCGACTACTGGGTAGGAGTCGAGAGGTAAAGCGTGTATGTGTGTGTATGTGTGTGTGCGAGTGTGTGTGTGTGTGTGTCCATTTGGCCCGCAGAGATAAGAACACGTCCGTAGCAAAAAGGCCCTGCCTGTCGTAAGAGGCGACTAATGGATAGGAGTCGAGAGGTGGAGATTGTGTGCGTGTACGTGTGCGTGCGTGTTTAAGTGTGTGTGTATGTGAGTGTGTGAGTGTGTGTGTGTGCGGTCGGCTCGCAGAGATAAGAACACAGCCGTGGCAAGAAGGCCCTGCCTGTCGTAAGAGGCGAGTAATAAGTAGGAGTCGAGTGCTGAAGAGTGTATATGTGTGTGTGTGCGTGTGTGCGTGTGTGTGCGTGTGTGAGTGTGTGTGTATGTTTGTGTGTCCGTTTGGATTGCAGAGATAAGAATACGGCCAAGGCAAGAAGACCCTGCCTTTTGTAAGGGGCGACTAATACGTAGGAGACGAGAGGTGAAGAGTGTATGTGTGTATGCGTGTGTGCGTGTGTGTGTGCGTGTGTGAGTATGTGTGTGTGTCCGTTTGGCTTGCAGAGATAAGAATACGGCCGAGGCAAGAAGGCCCTGCCTCTTGTAAGGGGCGACTAATAGGTAGGAGTCGAGAGGTGAAGAGTGTATGTGTGCGTGCGTGTGTGCGTGTGTGTGTGAGTGTGTGTGTATGTGTATGTGTGTCCCTTTGGCTCGCAGAGATAAGAAATCAGCGGTTTCAAGAAGGCCATGCCTGTCGTAAGAGGTGACTAATGGGTAGGAGTCGAGAGGTGAAGAGTGTATGTGTCTGTGTGTATGTGTGTGTGTGTCCGTTTGGCTTGCAGTTATAAGAATACGACCGAGGCAAGAAGGCCCTGCCTGTCTTAAGAGGCGACTAATGGATAGGAGTCGAGAGGTGAAGAGTGTATGTGTGTGTGCGCGCGTGTGTGTGTGTGCCTGTGTGCGTGTGTTTGTCTGTGCGTGTGTGTGTGTGTCCGTTCGGCTCGCAGAGATAAGAATACGTCCGTGGCAAGAAGGCCTGTCTTAAGAGGCGACTAATGGATAGGAATCGAGAGGTGGAGAGTGTGTGCGTGTGGGTGTGCGTGTGCGTGTGTGCGTGTGTGCCTGTGTGCGTGTGTTTGTGTGTGCGTGTGTGTGTGTGTCCGTTCGGCTTGCAGAGATAAGAACACCACCGTGGCAAGAAGTCCTGCCTGTCGTAAGAGGAGAATAATGGGTAGAAGTCGAGAGGTGAATAGTGTATTTGTGCTTGCGTGTGTGTGTTTGTGTGTGAGTGTGTGTGTGTGTCCGTTCGGCTCGCAGAGATAAGAATGCGTTCGTTGCAAGAAGGCCCTGAATGTCTTAAGAGGCGACTAATGGATAGGAGTCGAGAGGTGGAGAGTGTGTGCGTGTGCGTGTACGTGTGCGTGTGTACGTGTGTGCCTGTGTGCGTGTGTTTGTGTGTGCGTGTGTGTGTGTCCGGTCGGCTCGCTGAAATGAGAACACGGCCGTGGCAAGAAGGCCCTGCCTGTCGTAAGAGGCGACTAATGGGTAGGAGTCGAGAGGTGAAGAGTGTATGTGTGTGTGTGTACGTGTGTGCGTGTGTGTGTGCGGGTGTGAGTATGTGTGTGTGTCCGTTCGGCTTGCAGAGATAAGAATACGTCCGTGGCAAGAAGTCCCTGAATGTCGTAAGAGGCGACTAATGGGTAGGAGTCGAGAGGTTAAGAGTGTATGTGTATGTGTGTGTGCGTGTGTGGGTGTGTGTGTGTTTGTGCGTGTGTAAATATGTGTTTGTATGTATGTGTGTGTCCATTCGGTTCGCAAAGATTAGAATACGGCCGAGGCAAGAAGGCCCTGCCTCTTGTAAGGGGCGACTAATAGGTAGGAGTCGAGAGGTGAATAGTGTATGTGTATGTGTGTGTGCGTGTGTGGGTGTGTGTGTGTTTGTGCGTGTGTAAATGTATGTGTGTATGTATGTGTGTGTCCATTCGGTTCGCAGAAATTAGAATACGGCCGAGGCAAGAAGGCCATGCCTGTCGTAAGAGGCGACTAATGGGTAGGAGTCGAGAGGTGAAAAGTGTATTTGTGTGTGTGCGTGTGTGTGCGTGTGTGCGTGCTTGTGTGTGTTAGTGTGTGTGTGTATGTGTGTGTGTCCGTTTGGCTTGCAGAGATAAGAATACGGCCGAGGCAAGAAGGCCCTGCCTGTCTTAAGAGGCGACTAATGGATAGGAGTCGAGAGGTGAAGAGGGTGTGCGTGTGCGTGTACGTGTGCGTGTGTGCGTGTGTGCCTGTGTGCGTGTGTTTGTCTGTGCGTGTGTGTGTGTCCGTTCGGCTCGCAGAGATAAAAATACGTCCGTGGCAAGAAGGCCCTGCCTGTCTTAAGAGGCGACTAATGGATAGGAATCGAGAGGTGGAGAGTGTGTGCGTGAGCGTGTGCGTTTGCGTGTGTGCGTTTGTGCCTGTGTGCGTGTGTTTGTGTGTGCGTGTGTGTGTGTGTCCGGTCGGCTCGCTGAAATGAGAACACGGCCGTGGCAAGAAGGCCCTGCCTGTCGTAAGAGGCGAGTAATAAGTAGGAGTCGAGAGGTGAAGAGTGTATGTGTGTGTGTGCGTGTGTGCGTGTGTGTGTGCGTGTGTGAGTATGTGTGTGTGTTAGTTCGGCTTGCAGAAATAAGAACACGACCGAGGCAAGAAGGCCCTGCCTATCGTAAGAGGCGACTAAAAGGTAGGGGTCGAGAGGTGAAGAGTGTATGTGTGTGTGTGTGTGTGTGAGTGTGTGTGTTTGTCTGCTCGGCTCGCAGAGATAAGATTACGGCCGTGGCAAGAAGGCCCTGCCTGTCTTAAGAGGCGGCTAATGGATAGGAGTCGAGAGGTGGAGAGTGTGTGCGTGTGCGTGTGCGTGTGCGTGTGTGTGGGTGCGTGTGTGTGCGTGTGTGTGTGTGAGTGTGTGTGTGTCCGTTCGGCTCGCAGAGATAAGAACACGGCCGTGGCAAGAAGTCCCTGAATGTCGTAAGAGGCGACTAATGGGTAGGAGTCGAGAGGTTAAGAGTGTATGTGTATGTGTGTGTGTTTGTGCGTGTGTAAATATGTGTGTGTATGTATGTGTGTGTCCATTCGGTTCGCAGAGATTAGAATACGGCCGAGGCAAGAAGGCCCTGCCTCTTGTAAGGGGCGACTAATAGGTAGGAGTCGAGAGGTGAATAGTGTATGTGTATGTGTGGGTGCGTGTGTGGGTGTGTGTGTGTTTGTGCGTGTGTAAATGTGTGTGTGTATGTAGGTATGTGTCCATTCGGCTTGCAGAGATAAGAATACGGCCGAGGCAAGAAGGCCCTGCCTGTCTTAAGAGGTGACTAATGGATAGGAGTCGAGAGGTGGAGTGTGTGCGTGTGCGTGTGCGTGTGCGTGTGCGTGTGTGCGTGTGTGTGTGCGTGTGAGCGTGCGTGTGTGTTTGAGTGTGTGTGTATGTCCGTTCGGCTCGCAGAGATAAGAACATGGCCGTAGCAAGAAGGCCCTGCCTATTATAAGAAGCGACTAATGGGTAGGAGTCGAGAGGTAAAGAGTGTATGTGTGTGTGCGTGTGTGCGTGTGTGTGTGCGTGTGTAAGCGTGTGTGTATGTGTGTGTGTCCGTTCGGCTTGCAGAGATAAGAATACGGCCGAGGCAAGAAGGCCCTGCCTGTCTTAAGAGGTGACTAATGGATTGGAGTCGAGGGGTGGAGAGTGTGTGCGTGTGCGTATGCGTGTGCGTATGCGTGTGCGTGTGAGTGTGCGTGTGCGTGTGTGCGTGTGTGTGTGTGTGTGCGTGTGTGAGTATGTGTGTGTGTCCGTTCGGCTTGCAGAGATAAGAATACGTCCGTGGCAAGAAGTCCCTGAATGTCGTAAGAGACGACTAATGGGTAGGAGTCGAGAGGTTAAGAGTGTATGTGTGTGTGTGTGAGTGTGTGTGTGTCTGTTCCGCTTGCAGAGATAAGAACACGGAAGAGGCAAGAAGACCCTGCCTGTCGTGAGAGACGACTAATAGGTAGGAGTCGAGAGGTGAAGAATGTATGTGTGTGTGCGTATGTGCGTGTTTGTGTGTGTGAGTGTATGTGTGTGTGCGTGTGTGCGTGCGTGTGTGCGTGTGTGTGTGAGTGTGTGTGTATGTGTGTGTCCGTTCGGCTTGCAGAGATAAGAACACGGCCGTGGCAAGTAGTCCCTGCCTGTCGTAAGAGGAGAATAATGGGTAGGAGTCGAGAGGTGAAGAGTGTGTGCGTGTGCGTGTGCGTGTGCTAGTGCGTGTGTGTGTGTGCGTGTGTGTGTGTGTCCGTTCGGCTTGCAGAGATAAGAACACGGCCGTGGCAAGAAGTCCCTGCCTGTCGTAAGAGGAGAATAATGGGTAGGAGTCGAGAGGTGAAGAGTGTATGTGTGTGTGTGTGCGTGTGTGCGTACGTGTGTGAGTGTGTGTGTGAATGTGTGTGTGTGTCAGTGTGTGTGTCCGGTCGGCTCGCAGAGATAAGAACACGGCCGTAGCAAGAAGTCCCTGCCTGTCGTAAGAGGCGACTAATGAATAGGAGTCGAGAGGTGAAGAGTGTATGTGTCTTTGTGTGTGTGCGTGTGTTTGTGCGTGTGTGAGTATGTGTGTGTATTTGTGTGTGTGTCCGTTTGGCTTGCAGAGATATGAATACGGCCGAGGCAAGAAGGCCCTGCCTGTCTTAAGAGGCGACTAATGGATAGGAGTCGAGAGGTGGAGAGTGTGTGCGTGTGCGTGTGCGTGTGCGAGTGCGTGTGTGTGTGTGCGTGTGTGTGTGTGTCCGTTCGGCTTGCAGAGATAAGAACACGGCCGTGGCAAGAAGTCCCTGCCTGTCGTAAGAGGAGAATAATGGGTAGGAGTCGAGAGGTGGAGAGTGTATGTGTGTGTTTGCGTGTGTGCGTACGTGTGTGAGTGTGTGTGTGAATGTGTGTGTGTGTCAGTGTGTGTGTGCCCGGTCGGCTCGCAGAGATAAGAACACGGCCGTGGCAAGAAGTCCCTGCCTGTCGTAAGAGGCGACTAATGAATAGGAGTCGAGAGGTGAAGAGTGTATGTGTCTTTGTGTGTGTGCGTGTGTGAGTATGTGTGTGTATTTGTGTGTGGGTGTGTGTCCGTTTGGCTTGCAGAGATAAGAATACGACCGAGGCAAGAAGGCCCTGCCTGTCGTAAGAAACGACTAATGGGTAGGAGTCGAGAGGTGGAGAGTGTGTGCGTGTGCGTGTGTGTGTGTGTCCGTTCGGCTTGCAGAGATAAGAACACGGCCGTAGCAAGAAGTCCCTGCCTGTCGTAATAGGAGAATAATGGGTAGGAGTCGAGAGGTGAAGAGTGTATGTGTGTGTTTGCGTGTGTGCGTACGTGTGTGAGTGTGTGTGTGAATGTGTGTGTGTGTCAGTGTGTGTGTGCCCGGTCGGCTCGCAGAGATAAGAACACGGCCGTGGCAAGAAGTCCCTGCCTGTCGTAAGAGGCGACTAATGAATAGGAGTCGAGAGGTGAAGTGTGTATGTGTCTTTGTGTGTGTGCGTGTGTTTGTGCGTGTGTGAGTATGTGTGTGTATTTGTGTGTGGGTGTGTGTCCGTTTGGCTTGCAGAGATAAGAATACGACCGAGGCAAGAAGGCCCTGCCTGTCGTAAGAAACGACTAATGGGTAGGAGTCGAGAGGTGGAGAGTGTGTGCGTGTGCGTGTGTGTGTGTGTCCGTTCGGCTTGCAGAGATAAGAACACGGCCGTGGCAAGAAGTCCCTGCCTGTCGTAAGAGGAGAATAATGGGTAGGAGTCGAGAGGTGAAGAGTGTATGTGTGTGTGTGTGCGTGTGTGCGTGTGTGGGCGTGTGTGAGTGTGTGTGTATGTGTGTGTGTCCGTTTGGCTTGCAGAGATAAGAATACGGCCGAGGCCAGAAGGCCCTGCCTCTTGTAAGGGTCAACTAAAAAGTAGGAGTCGAGAGGTGAAGAGTGTATGTGTGTGTGTGCGTGTGTGCGTGTGTGTGTGCGTGTGTGTGGGTGTGTGAGTATGTGTGTGTGTTAGTTTGGCTTGCAGAGATGAGAACACGAACGCAGCAAGAAGGCCCTGCTTATCGTAAGAGGCGACTAAAAGGTAGGAGTCGAGAGGTGAAGAGTGTATGTGTGTGTGTGTGAGTGTGTGTGTTTGTCCGCTCGGCTCGCAGAGATAAGATTACGGCCGTGGCAAGAAGGCCCTGCCTGTCTTAAGAGGCGGCTAATGGATATTAGTCGAGAGGTGGAGAGTGTGTGCGTGTGCGTGTGCGTGTGTGTGGGTGCGTGTGTGTGCGTGTGTGCGTGTGTGTGTGTGAGTGTGTGTGTGTCCGTTCGGCTCGCAGAGATAAGAACACGGCCGTGGCAAGAAGTCCCTGAATGTCGTAAGAGGCGACTAATGGGTAGGAGTCGAGAGGTAAAGCGTGTATGTGTGTGTATGTGTGTGTGCGAGTGTGTGTGTGTGTGTCCGTTTGGCCCGCAGAGATAAGAACACGTCCGTAGCAAGAAGGCCCTGCCTGTCGTAAGAGGCGACTAATGGATAGGAGTCGAGAGGTGGAGAGTGTGTGCGTGTACGTGTGCGTGCGTGTTTAAGTGTGTGTGTATGTGAGTGTGTGAGTGTGTGTGTGTGCGGTCGGCTCGCAGAGATAAGAACACAGCCGTGGCAAGAAGGCCCTGCCTGTCGTAAGAGGCGAGTAATAAGTAGGAGTCGAGAGGTGAAGAGTGTATGTGTGTGTGTGCGTGTGTGCGTGTGTGTGTGCGTGTGTGAGTATGTGTGTGTGTTAGTTCGGCTTGCAGAAATAAGAACACGACCGAGGCAAGAAGGCCCTGCCTATCGTAAGAGGCGACTAAAAGGTAGGGGTCGAGAGGTGAAGAGTGTATGTGTGTGTGTGTGTGTGAGTGTGTGTGTTTGTCTGCTCGACTCGCAGAGATAAGATTACGGCCGTGGCAAGAAGGCCCTGCCTGTCTTAAGAGGCGGCTAATGGATAGGAGTCGAGAGGTGGAGAGTGTGTGCGTGTGCGTGTGCGTGTGTGTGGGTGCGTGTGTGTGCGTGTGTGTGTGTGAGTGTGTGTGTGTCCGTTCGGCTCGCAGAAATAAGAACACGACCGAGGCAAGAAGGCCCTGCCTATCGTAAGAGGCGACTAAAAGGTAGGGGTCGAGAGGTGAAGAGTGTATGTGTGTGTGTGTGTGTGAGTGTGTGTGTTTGTCTGCTCGACTCGCAGAGATAAGATTACGGCCGTGGCAAGAAGGCCCTGCCTGTCTTAAGAGGCGACTAATGGATAGGAGTCGAGAGGTGGAGATTGTGTGCGTGTACGTGTGCGTGCGTGTTTAAGTGTGTGTGTATGTGAGTGTGTGAGTGTGTGTGTGTGCGGTCGGCTCGCAGAGATAAGAACACAGCCGTGGCAAGAAGGCCCTGCCTGTCGTAAGAGGCGAGTAATAAGTAGGAGTCGAGAGGTGAAGAGTGTATGTGTGTGTGTGCGTGTGTGCGTGTGTGTGTGCGTGTGTGAGTATGTGTGTGTGTTAGTTCGGCTTGCAGAAATAAGAACACGACCGAGGCAAGAAGGCCCTGCCTATCATAAGAGGGGACTAATAGGTAGGAGTCGAGAGGTGAAGAGTGTGTGTTTGTGTGCGTGTGTGCGTGTGTGTGTGCGTGTGTGAGTATGTGTGTGTGTCCGTTCGGCTTGCAGAGATAAGAATACGGCCGTGGCAAAAAGGCCATGCTTGCTGTAAGGAGCGACTAATTGGTAGTAGTCGATAGGTGAAGAGTGTATGTGTGTGTGCGTGTGTGCGTGTATGTGTGTTTGTGCGTGTGTGAGTGTGTGTATAAGTGTGTGTGTCCGTTCGGCTTGCAGAGATATGAATACGGCCGGGGCAAGAAGGCCCTGAATGTCGTAAGAGGCGACTAATGGGTAGGAGTCGAGAGGTGAAGCGTGTATGTGTGTGTATGTGTGTGTGCGTGTGTGCGTGTGTAGGCGTGTGTGAGTGTGTGTGTATGTGTGTGTATCCGTTTGACTTGCAGAGATAAGAATACGGCCGAGGCCAGAAGGCCCTGCCTCTTGTAAGGGTCGACTAATAAGTAGGAGTCGAGAGGTGAAGAGTGTATGTGTGTGTGCGTGTGTGCGTGTGTGTGGTGCGTGTGTGTGCGTGTGTTTGTGTGAGTCTGTGTGTGTCCGTTCGGCTCGCAGAGATAAGAACACGGCCGTGGCAAGAAGTCCCTGAATGTCGTAAGAGGCGACTAATGGGTAGGAGTCGAGAGGTGAAGCGTGTATGTGTGTGTATGTGTGTGTGCGTGTGTGCGTGTGTGGGCGTGTGTGAGTGTGTGTGTATGTGTGTGTATCCGTTTGACTTGCAGAGATAAGAATACGGCCGAGGCCAGAAGGCCCTGCCTCTTGTAAGGGTCGACTAATAAGTAGGAGTCGAAAGGTGAAGAGTGTATGTGTGTGTGCGTGTGTGCGTGTGTGTGTGCGTGTGTGTGCGTGTGTGAGTATGTGTGTGTGTTAGTTTGGCTTGCAGAGATGAAAACACGACCGCGGCAAGAAGGCCCTGCTTATCGTAAGAGGCGACTAAAAGGTAGGAGTCGAGAGGTGAAGAGTGTATGTGTGTGTGTGCGTGTGTGTGTTTGTGCGTGTGTGAGTGTGTGTGTATAAGTGTGTGTGTCCGTTCGGCTTGCAGAGATATGAATACGGCCGGGGCAAGAAGGCCCTGCCTCTCGTAAGAGGCGACTAAAAGGTAGGGGTCGAGAGGTGAAGAGTGTTTGTGTGTGTGTGTGTGTGTGAGTGTGTGTGTTTGTCTGCTCGGCTCGCAGAGATAAGATTACGGCCGTGGCAAGAAGGCCCTGCCTGTCTTAAGAGGCGGCTAATGGATAGGAGTCGAGAGGAGGAGAGTGTGTGCGTGTGCGTGTGCGTGTGTGTGGGTGCGTGTGTGTGCGTGTGTGTGTGTGAGTGTGTGTGTGTCCGTTCGGCTCGCAGAGATAAGAACACGGCCGTGGCAAGAAGTCCCTGAATGTCGTAAGAGGCGACTACTGGGTAGGAGTCGAGAGGTAAAGCGTGTATGTGTGTGTATGTGTGTGTGCGAGTGTGTGTGTGTGTGTCCATTTGGCCCGCAGAGATAAGAACACGTCCGTAGCAAAAAGGCCCTGCCTGTCGTAAGAGGCGACTAATGGATAGGAGTCGAGAGGTGGAGATTGTGTGCGTGTACGTGTGCGTGCGTGTTTAAGTGTGTGTGTATGTGAGTGTGTGAGTGTGTGTGTGTGCGGTCGGCTCGCAGAGATAAGAACACAGCCGTGGCAAGAAGGCCCTGCCTGTCGTAAGAGGCGAGTAATAAGTAGGAGTCGAGAGGTGAAGAGTGTATGTGTGTGTGTGCGTGTGTGCGTGTGTGTGTGCGTGTGTGAGTATGTGTGTGTGTTAGTTCGGCTTGCAGAAATAAGAACACGACCGAGGCAAGAAGGCCCTGCCTATCGTAAGAGGCGACTAATAGGTAGGAGTCGAGAGGTGAAGAGTGTATGTTTGTGTGCGTGTGTGCGTGTGTGTGTGCGTGTGTGAGTATGTGTGTGTGTCCGTTCGGCTTGCAGAGATAAGAATACGGCCGTGGCAAAAAGGCCATGCTTGCTGTAAGGAGCGACTAATTGGTAGTAGTCGATAGGTGAAGAGTGTATGTGTGTGTGCGTGTGTGCGTGTATGTGTGTTTGTGCGTGTGTGAGTGTGTGTATAAGTGTGTGTGTCCGTTCGGCTTGCAGAGATATGAATACGGCCGGGGCAAGAAGGCCCTGCCTCTTGTAAGAGGCGACTAAAAGGTAGGGGTCGAGAGGTGAAGAGTGTATGTGTGTGTGTGTGTGAGTGTGTGTGTTTGTCCGCTCGGCTCGCAGAGATAAGATTACGGCCGTGGCAGAAGGCCCTGCCTGTCTTAAGAGGTGGCTTATGGATAGGAGTCGAGAGGTGGAGAGTGTGTGCGTGTGCGTGTGCGTGTGTGTGGGTGCGTGTGTGTGCGTGTGTGCGTGTGTGCGTGTGTTTGTGTGAGTGTGTGTGTGTGTCCGTTCGGCTCGCAGAGATAAGAACACGGCCGTGGCAAGAAGTCCCTGAATGTCGTAAGAGGCGACTAACGGGTAGGAGTCGAGAGGTGAAGCGTGTATGTGTGTGTATGTGTGTGTGCGAGTGTGTGTGTGTGTGTGTCCGTTTGGCTCGCAGAGATAAGAACACGTCCGTAGCAAGAAGGCCCTGCCTGTCGTAAGAGGCGACTAATGGATAGGAGTCGAGAGGTGGAGAGTGTGTGCGTGTACGTGTTTGTGCGTGTTTATGTGTGTGTGTATGTGAGTGTGTGAGTGTGTGTGTGTGCGGTCGGCTCGCAGAGATAAGAACACAGCCGTGGCAAGAAGGCCCTGCCTGTCGTAAGAGGCAAGTAATAAGTAGGAGTCGAGAGGTGAAGAGTGTATGTGTGTGTGTGTGCGTGTGTGCGTGTGTGTGTGCGTGTGTGAGTATGTGTGTGTGTTAGTTCGGCTTGCAGAAATAAGAACACGACCGAGGCAAGAAGGCCCTGCCTATCGTGAGAGGCGACTAATAGGTAGGAGTCGAAAAGTGAAGAGTGTATGTTTGTGTGCGTGTGTGCGTGTGTGTGTGCGTGTGTGAGTATGTGTGTGTGTCCGTTCGGCTTGCAGTGATAAGAACACGGCCAAGGCAAGAAGGCCCTGCCTATCGTAAGAGGCGACTAATTGGTAGGAGTCGAGAGGTGAAGCGTGTATGTGTGTGTGTGTGCGTGTGTGCGTGTGTGTGTGCGTGTGTGAGTATGTGTGTGTGTTAGTTCGGCTTGCAGAAATAAGAACACGACTGAGGCAAGAAGGCCCTGCCTATCGTAAGAGGCGACTAATAGGTAGGAGTTGAGAGGTGAAGAGTGTATGTTTGTGTGCGTGTGTGCGTGTGTGTGTGCGTGTGTGAGTATGTGTGTGTGTGTCCGTTCGGCTTGCAGTGATAAGAACACGGCCAAGGTAAGAAGGCCCTGCCTATCGTAAGAGGCGACTAATAGGTAGGAGTCGAGAGGTGAAAAATGTAAGTGTGTGTGCGTGTGGGCGTGTTTGTGTGTGTGTGAGTGTATGTGTGTGTGCGTGTGTGCGTGCGTGTGTGTGTGTGTTTGTGAGTGTGTGTGTATGTATGTGTGTGTGTCCCTTCAGCTCGCAGAGATAAGAAAAGAGCCGTGGCAAGAAAGCGATGCAAATCGTACGGGGCGACTAATGGATAGGAGTCGAGAGGCGAAGAGTGGGCGACTAATAAGTAGGAGTCGAGAGGTGAAAAGTGTATGTGTGTGTGCGTGTGTGCGTGTGTGTGTGCGTGTGTGAGTATGTGTGTGTGTTAGTTTGGCTTGCAGAAATAAGAACACGACCGAGGCAACAAGGCCCTGCCTATCGTAAGAGGCGACTAATAGGTAGGTGTCGAGAGGTAAAGAGTGTATGTTTGTGTGCGTGTGTGCGTGTGTGTGTGCGTGTGTGAGTATGTGTGTGTGTCCGTTCGGCTTGCAGTGATAAGAACACGGCCAAGGCAAGAAGGCCCTGCCTGTCGTGAGAGACGACTAATAGGTAGGAGTCGAGAGGTGAAGAATGTATGTGTGTGTGCGTATGTGCGTGTTTGTGTGTGTGTGAGTGTATGTGTGTGTGCATGTGTGCGTGCGTGTGTGCGTGTGTGTGTGTGAGTGTGTGTGTGTATGTGTGTGTCCGTTCGGCTTGCAGAGATAAGAACACGGCCGTGGCAAGAAGTCCCTGCCTGTCGTAAGAGGAGAATAATGGGTAGGAGTCGAGAGGTGAAGAGTGGGCGACTAATAAGTAGGAGTCGAGAGGTGAAGAGTGTATGTGTGTCGGTGCGTGTGTGCGTGTGTGTGTGCGTGTGTGAGTATGTGTGTGTGTCCGTTCGGCTTGCAGAGATAAGAATACGGCCGAGGCAAAAGGCCCTGCCTGTCGTGAGAGACGACTAATAGGTAGGAGTCAAGAGGTGAAGAATGTATGTGTGTGTGCGTATGTGCGTGTTTGTGTGTGTGTGAGTATATGTGTGTGTGCATGTGTGCGTGCGTGTGTGCGTGTGTGTGTGTGAGTGTGTGTGTGTATGTGTGTGTCCGTTCGGCTTGCAGAGATAAGAACACGGCCGTGGCAATAAGTCCCTGCCTGTCGTAAGAGGAGAATAATGGGTAGGAGTCGAGAGGTGAAGAGTGTGTGCGTGTACGTTTACGTGTGCGTGTGTGTGTGTGCGTGTGTGTGTGTCCGTTCGGCTTGCAGAGATAAGAACACGGCCGTGGCAAAAAGTCCCTGCCTGTCGTAAGAGGAGAATAATGGGTAGGAGTCGAGAGGTGAAGAGTGTATATGTGTGTGTGCGTGTGTGCGTACGTGTGTGAGTGTGTGTGTGAATATGTGTGTGTCAGTGTGTGTGTGTCCGTGCGGCTCGCAGAGATTAGAATACGGCCGAGGCAATAAGTCCATGCCTGTCGTAAGATGCGACTAATGGGTAGAAGTCGAGAGGTGAAGAGTGTATTTGTGTGTGTGTGTGCGTGTGTGCGTGTGTGTGTGCGTGTGTGCGTGTGTGTGTGTGAGTGTGTGTGTGTTTGTTCGGCTCACAGAGATGAGAACACGGCCGTGGCAAGAAGTCCCTGCCTGTCGTAAGAGGCGACTAATGAATAGGAGTCTAGAGGTGAAGAGTGTATGTGTCTTTGTGTGTGTGCGTGTGTTTGTGCGTGTGTGAGTATGTGTGTGTATGTGTGTGTGTCCGTTTGGCTTGCAGAGATAAGAATACGGCCGAGGCAAGAAGGCCCTGCCTGTCTTAAGAGGCGACCAATGGATAGGAATCGAGAGGTAAAGAATGTGTGCGTGTGCGTGTGTGCGTGTGTGCGTGTGTGCCTGTCTGCGTGTGTTTGTGTGTGCATGTGTGTGTGTGTCCGTTCGGCTTACAGAGATAAGAACACGGCCGTGGCAAGAAGTCCCTGCCTGTCGTAAGAGGCGACTAATGGGTAGGAGTCGAGAGGTGAAGAGGGTACGTGAGTGTGTGCGTGTGTGGGTGTGTGTGTGTTTTTGCGTGTGTAAGTGTGTGTGTGTATGTTTGTGTGTGTCCATTCGGCTCGCAGAGATTAGAATAGGGCCGAGGCAAGAAGGCCATGCCTGTCGTAAGAGGCGACTAATGGGTAGGAGTCGAGAGGTGAAGAGTGTATTTGTGTGTGTGTGTGTGTGCGTGTGTGTGCGTGTGTGCGTGCGTGTGTGTGAGTGTGTATGTGTCCGTTCGGCTTGCAGAGATAAGAATACGGCCGAGGCAAGAATGCCCTGCCTGTCGTAAGTGGCGACTAATTGGTAGGAGTCGAGAGGTGAAAAGTGTTTTTGTGTGTATGCGTGTGTGTGCGTGTGTGCGTGCTTGTGTGTGTGTGAGTGTGTATGTGTCCGTTCGGCTTGCAGAGATAAGTGAGTGAGTAAGTAAGTGTATGTGAGTGTGCGTGTGTGTGCGTGTGTGAGTGTGTGTGTGTATTTGTGTGTGTGAGTGTGTGTGTGTCCAGTCGGCTCGCAGAGATAAGAACACGGCCGTGGCAAGAAGGCCCTGCCTGTCGTAAGAGGCGACTAATGGGTAGGAGTCGAGAGGTGAAGAGTGTATGTGTGTGTGAGTGTGCGTGTGTGTGTGTGTGTGTGCGTGTGTGAGTGTGTGTGTGTATTTGTGTGTGTGAGTGTGTGTGTCCAGTCGGCATAAGAACACGGCCGTGGCAAGAAGGCCCTGCCTGTCGTAAGAGGCGACTAATGGGTAGGAGTCGAGTGGTGAAGCGTGTATGTGTGTGTGTGTATGTGTGCAAGTGTGTGTGTGTGTCCGTTCGGCTCGCAGAGATAGGTATACGTCCGTGGCAAGAAGGCCCTGCCTGTCTTAAGAGGCGACTAATGGATAGGAGTCGAGAGGTGGAGAGTGTGTGCGTGTGCGTGTGCGTGTGTGTGCGTGTGTAAGTGTGTGTGTGTATGTGTGTGTGTCTGTTTGGCTTGCAGAGATAAGAATAAGGCCGAGGCAAGAAGGCCCTGCCTCTTGTAATGGGCGACTAATAAGTAGGAGTCGAGAGGTGAAGAGTGTATGTGTGTGTGTGCGTGTGTGCGTGTGTGTGTGCGTTTGTGAGTATGTGTGTGTGTCCGTTCGGCTTGCAGAGATAAGAACACGGCCAAGGCAAGAAGGCCCTGCCTGTCGTAAGAGCCGACTAATAGGTAGGAGTCGAGAGGTGAAGAATCTATGTGTGTGTGCGTGTGTGCGTGTTTGTGTGTGTGAGTGTATGTGTGTGTGCGTGTGTGCGTGCGTGTGTGCGTGTGTGAGTATGTGTGTGTGTTAGTTCGGCTTGCAGAAATAAGAACACGACCGAGCCAAGAAGGCCCTGCCTATCGTAAGAGGCGGCTAATAGGTAGGAGTCGAGAGGTGAAGAGTGTATGTGTGTGTGCGTGTGTGCGTGTGTGTGTGCGCGTGTGTGAGTATGTGTGTGTGTCCGTTCGGCTTGCAGAGATAAGAACTCGGCCAAGGCAAGAAGGCCCTGCCTGTCGTAAGAGGCGACTAATAGGTCGGAGTCGAGAGGTGAAGAATGTATGTGTGTGTGCCTGTGTGCGTGTTTGTGTGTGTGTGAGTGTATGTGTGTGTGCGTGTGTGCGTGTGTGTGTGCGTGTGTGAGTGTGTGTGTGTCCGGTCGGCTCGCAAAGATAAGAACACGGCCGTGGCAAAAAGGCCCTGCCTGTCGAAAGAGGCGACTAATGGGTAAGAGTCGAGAGGTGAAGAGTTTAGGTGTGTGTGTGTGTGTGAGTGTGTGTGTGTGTGTGTCTGTATGGCTCGCAGAGATAAAAACACGGCCGTGGCGAAAAGGCCCTGCCTGTCGTAAGAGACGACTAATGGGTAGGAGTCGAGAGGTGAAGAGTGTATGTGTGTGTGTGTGCGTGTGTGCGTGTGTGAGTGTGTGTGTGTGTGTCCGTTCGGCTCGCAGAGATAAGAATACGGCCGTGGCAAGAAGGCCATGCCTGTCGTAAGAGGCGACTAATGGGTAGGAGTCGAGAGGTGAAGAGTGTTTGTGTGTGTGTGCGTGTGTGCGTGTGTGTGTGTGTGTCCCTTCGGCTCGCAGAGATAAGAATACGGCCGTGGCAAGAAGGCCATGCCTGCTGTAAGGAGCGACTAATGGGTAGGAGTCGAGAGGTGAAGAGTATACGTGTGTGTGTGTATGTTTGTGTGTGTGTGCGTGTGTGAGTGTGTGTGTGTGTATCTATGTGTGTGTCCGTTTGGCTCGCAGAGATAAGAATACGGCCGAAGCAAGAAGGCCATGCTTGTCGTAAGTGGCGACTAATGAGTAGAAGTCGAGGGGTGAAGAGTGTATTTGTGTGTGTGTGTGTGTGTGCGTGTGTGTGTGCGTGTGTGAGGGTGTGTGTGTATGTGTGTGTGTGTGTCCGTTCGGCTTGCAGAGATAAGAATACGGCCGAGGCAAGAAGGCCCTGCATGCCGTAAGGGGCTTCTCAAAGGTAGGAGTCGAGAGGTGAAGAGTGATTGTGTGTGTGTGTGTGTGTGTGCGTGTGTATATGTGTGTGTGTGTGTGGGTGTGTGTGTGTATGTGAGTGTGTGTATGTGTCCGTTTGACTCGCAGAGAAAAGAATACGGCGGTGGCAAGAAGGCCATGCCTGTCGTAAGAGGCGACTAATGGGTAGGAGTCGAGAGGTGAAGAGTGTAGGTGTATGTGTGAGTGTGTGTGTCTGTATGTCTTGCATAGGTAAGAACACGACCGTAGCAAGAAGGCCCTGCCTGTCGTAAGAGGCGACTAATGGGTAGGAGTCGAGAGGTGGAGAGTGTATGTATGTGCATGTGTGCGTGTGTGCGCGTGTGTGTGTGCGTGTGTGAGTGTGTGTGTATGTGTCTGTGTGTTCTTTAGGTCGCAGAGGTAAGAATACAGCCGTGGCAAGAAGGCCATGCCTGTCGTAAGAGGCGACTAATGGGTAGGAATCGAGAGGTGAAGAGTGTATGTGTGCGTGTGTGTGTGTGTGTGAGTATGTGTGTGTGTATGTGTATGTCTGTGTGTGTGTATCCCTTCGGCTCACAGAGATAAGAATACGGTCGTGGCAAGAAGGCCATGCCTGCTGTAAGGAGCGACTAATGGGTAGGAGTCGATAGGTGAAGAGTGAACGTGTGTGTAAGTGTGTGTGCATGTATGTGTGTCCGTTCGGCTTGCAGAGATAAGAATACAGCCGAGGCAAGAAGGCCCTGCCTGTCGTAAGGGGCAAGTAATAGGTAAGAGTCGAGAGGTGAAGAGTGTAGGTGTGTGTGTGTGTGTGAGTGTGTGTGTGTGTGTCTGTATGGCTCGCAGAGATAAAAACACGGCCGTGGCAAAAAGGCCCTGCCTGTCTTAAGAGACGACTAATGGGTAGGAGTCGAGAGGTGAAGAGTGTATGTGTGTGTGTGCGTCTGTGCGTGTGTGAGTGTGTGTGTGTGTGTGTGTCCGTTCGGCTCGCAGAGATAAGAATACGGCCGTGGCAAGAAGGCCCTATCTGTCGTAGGAGGCGACTAATGGGTAGGAGTCGAAAGGTGAAGAGTGTATGTGTGTGTGTGTGCGTGTGTGTGTGTGTGAGTGTGTGTGTGTGTGTGCGTGTGTGAGTGTGTGTGTATGTATGTGTGTCCGTTCGGCCTGCAGAGATAAGAATACAGCCGAGGCAAGAAGGCCCTGCCTGTCGTAAGGGGCGAGTAATAGGTAGGAGTCGAGAGGTGAAGAGTGTATGTGTGTGTGTGCGTGTGTGTGCTTGTGTGAGTGTGTGTGTGTGTCCGGTCGTCTCGCAGAGATAAGAACACGGCCGTGGCAACAAGGCCCTGCCTGTCGTAAGAGGCGACTAATGGGTACGAGTCGAGAGGTGAAGAGTGTATGTGTGTGTGTGCGTGTGTGCGTGTGTGTGGTGTGTGTGTGTGTATTTGTGTGTGTGAGTGTGTGTGTGTCCAGTAGGCTCGCAGAGATAAGAACACGGCCGTGGCAAGAAGGCCCTGCCTGTCGTCAGAGGCGACTAATGGGTAGGAGTCGAGCGCTGAAGAGTGTATATGTGTGTGTGTGCGTGTGTGCGTGTGTGTGCGTGTGTGAGTGTGTGTGTATGTTTGTGTGTCCGTTTGGATTGCAGAGATAAGAATACGGCCAAGGCAAGAAGACCCTGCCTTTTGTAAGGGGCGACTAATAGGTAGGAGACGAGAGGTGAAGAGTGTATGTGTGTATGCGTGTGTGCGTGTGTGTGTGCGTGTGTGAGTATGTGTGTGTGTCCGTTTGGCTTGCAGAGATAAGAATACGGCCGAGGCAAGAAGGCCCTGCCTGTCGTAAGGGGCAAGTAATAGGTAAGAGTCGAGAGGTGAAGAGTGTAGGTGTGTGTGTGTGTGTGAGTGTGTGTGTGTGTGTCTGTATGGCTCGCAGAGATAAAAACACGGCCGTGGCAAAAAGGCCCTGCCTGTCTTAAGAGACGACTAATGGGTAGGAGTCGAGAGGTGAAGAGTGTATGTGTGTGTGTGTGCGTCTGTGCGTGTGTGAGTGTGTGTGTGTGTGTCCGTTCGGCTCGCAGAGATAAGAATACGGCCGTGGCAAGAAGGCCCTATCTGTCGTAGGAGGCGACTAATGGGTAGGAGTCGAAAGGTGAAGAGTGTATGTGTGTGTGTGTGCGTGTGTGTGTGTGTGAGTGTGTGTGTGTGTGCGTGTGTGAGTGTGTGTGTATGTATGTGTGTCCGTTCGGCCTGCAGAGATAAGAATACAGCCGAGGCAAGAAGGCCCTGCCTGTCGTAAGGGGCGAGTAATAGGTAGTAGTCGAGAGGTGAAGAGTGTATGTGTGTGTGTGCGTGTGTGCGTGTGTGTGCTTGTGTGAGTGTGTGTGTGTGTCCGGTCGTCTCGCAGAGATAAGAACACGGCCGTGGCAACAAGGCCCTGCCTGTCGTAAGAGGCGACTAATGGGTACGAGTCGAGAGGTGAAGAGTGTATGTGTGTGTGTGCGTGTGTGCGTGTGTGTGGTGTGTGTGTGTGTATTTGTGTGTGTGAGTGTGTGTGTGTCCAGTAGGCTCGCAGAGATAAGAACACGGCCGTGGCAAGAAGGCCCTGCCTGTCGTCAGAGGCGACTAATGGGTAGGAGTCGAGCGCTGAAGAGTGTATATGTGTGTGTGTGCGTGTGTGCGTGTGTGTGCGTGTGTGAGTGTGTGTGTATGTTTGTGTGTCCGTTTGGATTGCAGAGATAAGAATACGGCCAAGGCAAGAAGACCCTGCCTTTTGTAAGGGGCGACTAATAGGTAGGAGACGAGAGGTGAAGAGTGTATGTGTGTATGCGTGTGTGCGTGTGTGTGTGCGTGTGTGAGTATGTGTGTGTGTCCGTTTGGCTTGCAGAGATAAGAATACGGCCGAGGCAAGAAGGCCCTGCCTGTCGTAAGGGGCAAGTAATAGGTAAGAGTCGAGAGGTGAAGAGTGTAGGTGTGTGTGTGTGTGAGTGTGTGTGTGTGTGTCTGTATGGCTCGCAGAGATAAAAACACGGCCGTGGCAAAAAGGCCCTGCCTGTCTTAAGAGACGACTAATGGGTAGGAGTCGAGAGGTGAAGAGTGTATGTGTGTGTGTGTGCGTCTGTGCGTGTGTGAGTGTGTGTGTGTGTGTGTCCGTTCGGCTCGCAGAGATAAGAATACGGCCGTGGCAAGAAGGCCCTATCTGTCGTAGGAGGCGACTAATGGGTAGGAGTCGAAAGGTGAAGAGTGTATGTGTGTGTGTGTGCGTGTGTGTGTGTGTGAGTGTGTGTGTGTGTGTGCGTGTGTGAGTGTGTGTGTATGTATGTGTGTCCGTTCGGCCTGCAAAGATAAGAATACAGCCGAGGCAAGAAGGCCCTGCCTGTCGTAAGGGGCGAGTAATAGGTAGGAGTCGAGAGGTGAAGAGTGTATGTGTGTGTGTGCGTGTGTGCGTGTGTGTGCTTGTGTGAGTGTGTGTGTGTGTCCGGTCGTCTCGCAGAGATAAGAACACGGCCGTGGCAACAAGGCCCTGCCTGTCGTAAGAGGCGACTAATGGGTACGAGTCGAGAGGTGAAGAGTGTATGTGTGTGTGTGCGTGTGTGCGTGTGTGTGGTGTGTGAGTGTGTGTGTGTATTTGTGTGTGTGAGTGTGTGTGTGTCCAGTAGGCTCGCAGAGATAAGAACACGGCCGTGGCCAGAAGGCCCTGCCTGTCGTAAGAGGCGACTAATGGGTAGGAGTCGAGAGGTGGAGAGTGTATGTATGTGCATGTGTGCGTGTGTGCGCGTGTGTGTGTGCGTGTGTGAGTGTGTGTGTATGTGTCTGTGTGTTCTTTGGGTCGCAGAGGTAAGAATACAGCCGTGGCAAGAAGGCCATGCCTGTCGTAAGAGGCGACTAATGGGTAGGAATCGAGAGATGAAGAGTGTATGTGTGCGTGTGTGTGTGTGTGTGTGTGAGTATGTGTGCGTGTATGTGTATGTGTGTGTGTGTATCCCTTCGGCTCACAGAGATAAGAATACGGTCGTGGCAAGAAGGCCATGCCTGCTGTAAGGAGCGACTAATGGGTAGGAGTCGATAGGTGAAGAGTGAACGTGTGTGTAAGTGTGTGTGCATGTATGTGTGTCCGTTCGGCTTGCAGAGATAAGAATACAGCGAGGCAAGAAGGCCCTGCCTGTCGTAAGGGGCGAGTAATAGGTAGGAGTCGTGAGGTGAAGAGTGTAGGTGTGTGTGTGTCCGTGTGTGTGAGTGTGTGTGTGTCCGTTCGGCTCGCAAAGATAAGAATACGGCGGTGGCAAGAAGGCCCTGCCTGTCGTAAGTGGCGACTAATGGGTAGGAGTTGAGAGGTGAAGAGTTCATGTGTGTGTGTGCATGTGCGTGTGCGTGTGTGAGTGTGTGTTTATGTATGTGTGTCCGTTCGGCTTGCAGAGATAAGAATACAGCCGAGGCAAGAAGGCCCTGCCTGTCGTAAGGGGCAAGTAATAGGTAAGAGTCGTGAGGTGAAGAGTGTAGGTGTGTGTGTGTCCGTGTGTGTGAGTGTGTGTGTGTCCGTTCGGCTCGCAACGATAAAAATACGGCCGTGGCAAAAAGGCCCTGCCTGTCTTAAGAGACGACTAATGGGTAGGAGTCGAGAGGTGAAGAGTGTATGTGTGTGTGTGCGTCTGTGCGTGTGTGAGTGTGTGTGTGTGTGTGTCCGTTCGGCTCGCAAAGATAAGAATACGGCCGTGGCAAGAAGGCCCTGCCTGTCGTAAGTGGCGACTAATGGGTAGGAGTTGAGAGGTGAAGAGTTCATGTGTGTGTGTGCATGTGCGTGTGCGTGTGTGAGTGTGTGTTTATGTATGTGTGTCCGTTCGGCTTGCAGAGATAAGAATACAGCCGAGGCAAGAAGGCCCTGCCTGTCGTAAGGGGCAAGTAATAGGTAAGAGTCGTGAGGTGAAGAGTGTAGGTGTGTGTGTGTCCGTGTGTGTGAGTGTGTGTGTGTCCGTTCGGCTCGCAAAGATAAAAATACGGCCGTGGCAAAAAGGCCCTGCCTGTCTTAAGAGACGACTAATGGGTAGGAGTCGAGAGGTGAAGAGTGTATGTGTGTGTGTGCGTCTGTGCGTGTATGAGTGTGTGTGTGTGTGTGTCCGTTCGGCTCGCAAAGATAAGAATACGGCCGTGGCAAGAAGGCCCTATCTGTCGTAGGAGGCGACTAATGGGTAGGAGTCGAAAGGTGAAGAGTGTATGTGTGTGTGTGTGCGTGTGTGCGTGTGTGTGTATGTATGTGTGTCCGTTCGGCCTGCAGAGATAAGAATACAGCCGAGGCAAGAAGGCCCTGCCTGTCGTAAGGGGCGAGTAATAGGTAGGAGTCGTGAGGTGAAGAGTGTAGGTGTGTGTGTGTCCGTGTGTGTGAGTGTGTGTGTGTCCGTTCGGCTCGCAAAGATAAGAATACGGCGGTGGCAAGAAGGCCCTGCCTGTCGTAAGTGGCGACTAATGGGTAGGAGTTGAGAGGTGAAGAGTTCATGTGTGTGTGTGCATGTGCGTGTGCGTGTGTGAGTGTGTGTTTATGTATGTGTGTCCGTTCGGCTTGCAGAGATAAGAATACAGCCGAGGCAAGAAGGCCCTGCCTGTCGTAAGGGGCAAGTAATAGGTAAGAGTCGTGAGGTGAAGAGTGTAGGTGTGTGTGTGTCCGTGTGTGTGAGTGTGTGTGTGTCCGTTCGGCTCGCAAAGATAAAAATACGGCCGTGGCAAAAAGGCCCTGCCTGTCTTAAGAGACGACTAATGGGTAGGAGTCGAGAGGTGAAGAGTGTATGTGTGTGTGTGCGTCTGTGCGTGTGTGAGTGTGTGTGTGTGTGTGTCCGTTCGGCTCGCAAAGATAAGAATACGGCCGTGGCAAGAAGGCCCTATCTGTCGTAGGAGGCGACTAATGGGTAGGAGTCGAAAGGTGAAGAGTGTATGTGTGTGTGTGTGCGTGTGTGCGTGTGTGTGTATGTATGTGTGTCCGTTCGGCCTGCAGAGATAAGAATACAGCCGAGGCAAGAAGGCCCTGCCTGTCGTAAGGGGCGAGTAATAGGTAGGAGTCGTGAGGTGAAGAGTGTAGGTGTGTGTGTGTCCGTGTGTGTGAGTGTGTGTGTGTCCGTTCGGCTCGCAAAGATAAGAATACGGCGGTGGCAAGAAGGCCCTGCCTGTCGTAAGTGGCGACTAATGGGTAGGAGTCGATAGGTGAAGAGTGAACGTGTGTGTAAGTGTGTGTGCATGTATGTGTGTCCGTTCGGCTTGCAGAGATAAGAATACAGCGAGGCAAGAAGGCCCTGCCTGTCGTAAGGGGCGAGTAATAGGTAGGAGTCGTGAGGTGAAGAGTGTAGGTGTGTGTGTGTCCGTGTGTGTGAGTGTGTGTGTGTCCGTTCGGCTCGCAAAGATAAGAATACGGCGGTGGCAAGAAGGCCCTGCCTGTCGTAAGTGGCGACTAATGGGTAGGAGTTGAGAGGTGAAGAGTTCATGTGTGTGTGTGTGCATGTGCGTGTGCGTGTGTGAGTGTGTGTTTATGTATGTGTGTCCGTTCGGCTTGCAGAGATAAGAATACAGCCGAGGCAAGAAGGCCCTGCCTGTCGTAAGGGGCAAGTAATAGGTAAGAGTCGTGAGGTGAAGAGTGTAGGTGTGTGTGTGTCCGTGTGTGTGAGTGTGTGTGTGTCCGTTCGGCTCGCAAAGATAAAAATACGGCCGTGGCAAAAAGGCCCTGCCTGTCTTAAGAGACGACTAATGGGTAGGAGTCGAGAGGTGAAGAGTGTATGTGTGTGTGTGCGTCTGTGCGTGTGTGAGTGTGTGTGTGTGTGTGTCCGTTCGGCTCGCAAAGATAAGAATACGGCCGTGGCAAGAAGGCCCTATCTGTCGTAGGAGGCGACTAATGGGTAGGAGTCGAAAGGTGAAGAGTGTATGTGTGTGTGTGCGTGTGTGCGTGTGTGTGTGAGTGTGTGTGTGTGTGCGTGTGTGAGTGTGTGTGTCTGTATGTGTGTCCGTTCGGCCTGCGGAGATAAGAATACAGCCGAGGCAAGAAGGCCCTGCCTGTCGTAAGGGGCGAGTAATAGGTAGGAGTCGAGAGGTGAAGAGTGTATGTGTGTGTGTGTGCGTGTGTGCGTGTGTGTGCTTGTGTGAGTGTGTGTGTGTGTCCGGTCGTCTCGCAGAGATAAGAACACGGCCGTGGCAACAAGGCCCTGCCTGTCGTAAGAGGCGACTAATGGGTACGAGTCGAGAGGTGAAGAGTGTATGTGTGTGTGTGCGTGTGTGCGTGTGTGTGGTGTGTGAGTGTGTGTGTGTATTTGTGTGTGTGAGTGTGTGTGTCCAGTAGGCTCGCAGAGATAAGAACACGGCCGTGGCAAGAAGGCCCTGCCTGTCGTCAGAGGCGACTAATGGCTAGGAGTCGAGTGCTGAAGAGTGTATATGTGTGTGTGTGCGTGTGTGCGTGTGTGTGCGTGTGTGAGTGTGTGTGTATGTTTGTGTGTCTGTTTGGATTGCAGAGATAAGAATACGGCCAAGGCAAGAAGACCCTGCCTTTTGTAAGGGGCGACTAATACGTAGGAGACGAGAGGTGAAGAGTGTATGTGTGTATGCGTGTGTGCGTGTGTGTGTGCGTGTGTGAGTATGTGTGTGTGTCCGTTTGGCTTGCAGAGATAAGAATACGGCCGAGGCAAGAAGGCCCTGCCTCTTGTAAGGGGCGACTAATAGGTAGGAGTCGAGAGGTGAAGAGTGTATATGTGCGTGCGTGTGTGCGTGTGTGTGTGAGTGTGTGTGTATGTGTATGTGTGTCCCTTTGGCTCGCAGAGATAAGAAATCAGCGGTTTCAAGAAGGCCATGCCTGTCGTAAGAGGTGACTAATGGGTAGGAGTCGAGAGGTGAAGAGTGTATGTGTCTGTGTGTATGTGTGTGTGTGTCCGTTTGGCTTGCAGTGATAAGAATACGGCGGAGGCAAGAAGGCCCTGCCTTTCTTAAGAGGCGACTAATGGATAGGAGTCGAGAGGTGAAGAGTGTATGTGTGTGTGCGCGCGTGTGTGTGTGTGTGCCTGTGTGCGTGTGTTTGTCTGTGCGTGTGTGTGTGTGTCCGTTCGGCTCGCAGAGATAAGAATACGTCCGTGGCAAGAAGGCCCTGCCTGTCTTAAGAGGCGACTAATGGATAGGAATCGAGAGGTGGAGAGTGTGTGCGTGTGGGTGTGCGTGTGCGTGTGTGCGTGTGTGCCTGTGTGCGTGTGTTTGTGTGTGCGTGTGTGTGTGTGTCCGTTCGGCTTGCAGAGATAAGAACACGGCCGTGGCAAGAAGTCCCTGCCTGTCGTAAGAGGAGAATAATGGGTAGAAGTCGAGAGGTGAATAGTGTATTTGTGCTTGCGTGTGTGTGTTTGTGTGTGAGTGTGTGTGTGTCCTTTCGGCTCGCAGAGATAAGAATGCGTTCGTTGCAAGAAGGCCCTGCCTGTCTTAAGAGGCGACTAATGGATAGGAGTCGAGAGGTGGAGAGTGTGTGCGTGTGCGTGTACGTGTGCGTGTGTACGTGTGTGCCTGTGTGCGTGTGTTTGTGTGTGCGTGTGTGTGTGTCCGGTCGGCTCGCTGAAATGAGAACACGGCCGTGGCAAGAAGGCCCTGCCTGTCGTAAGAGGCGACTAATGGGTAGGAGTCGAGAGGTGAAGAGTGTATGTGTGTGTGTGTACGTGTGTGCGTGTGTGCGTGTGTTTGTGTGTGCGTGTGTGTGTGTCCGGTCGGCTCGCTGAAATGAGAACACGGCCGTGGCAAGAAGGCCCTGCCTGTCGTAAGAGGCGACTAATGGGTAGGAGTCGAGAGGTGAAGAGTGTATGTGTGTGTGTGTACGTGTGTGCGTGTGTGTGTGCGTGTGTGAGTATGTGTGTGTGTCCGTTCGGCTTGCAGAGATAAGAATACGTCCGTGGCAAGAAGTCCCTGAATGTCGTAAGAGGCGACTAATGGGTAGGAGTCGAGAGGTTAAGAGTGTATGTGTATGTGTGTGTGCGTGTGTGGGTGTGTGTGTGTTTGTGCGTGTGTAAATATGTGTTTGTATGTATGTGTGTGTCCATTCGGTTCGCAAAGATTAGAATACGGCCGAGGCAAGAAGGCCCTGCCTCTTGTAAGGGGCGACTAATAGGTAGGAGTCGAGAGGTGAATAGTGTATGTGTATGTGTGTGTGCGTATGTGGGTGTGTGTGTGTTTGTGCGTGTGTAAATGTATGTGTGTATGTATGTGTGTGTCCATTCGGTTCGCAGAAATTAGAATACGGCCGAGGCAAGAAGGCCATGCCTGTCGTAAGAGGCGACTAATGGGTAGGAGTCGAGAGGTAAAAAGTGTATTTGTGTGTGTGCGTGTGTGTGCGTGTGTGCGTGCTTGTGTGTGTGAGTGTGTGTGTGTATGTGTGTGTGTCCGTTTGGCTTGCAGAGATAAGAATACGGCCGAGGCAAGAAGGCCCTGCCTGTCTTAAGAGGCGACTAATGGATAGGAGTCGAGAGGTGAAGAGGGTGTGCGTGTGCGTGTACGTGTGCGTGTGTGCGTGTGTGCCTGTGTGCGTGTGTTTTTCTGTGCGTGTGTGTGTGTGTCCGTTCGGCTCGCAGAGATAAAAATACGTCCGTGGCAAGAAGGCCCTGCCTGTCTTAAGAGGCGACTAATGGATAGGAATCGAGAGGTGGAGAGTGTGTGCGTGAGCGTGTGCGTTTGCGTGTGTGCGTTTGTGCCTGTGTGCGTGTGTTTGTGTGTGCGTGTGTGTGTGTGTCCGGTCGGCTCGCTGAAATGAGAACACGGCCGTGGCAAGAAGGCCCTGCCTGTCGTAAGAGGCGACTAATGGGTAGGAGTCGAGAGGTTAAGAGTGTATGTGTATGTGTGTGTGTTTGTGCGTGTGTAAATATGTGTGTGTATGTATGTGTGTGTCCATTCGGTTCGCAGAGATTAGAATACGGCCGAGGCAAGAAGGCCCTGCCTCTTGTAAGGGGCGACTAATAGGTAGGAGTCGAGAGGTGAATAGTGTATGTGTATGTGTGGGTGCGTGTGTGGGTGTGTGTGTGTTTGTGCGTGTGTAAATGTGTGTGTGTATGTAGGTATGTGTCCATTCGGCTTGCAGAGATAAGAATACGGCCGAGGCAAGAAGGCCCTGCCTGTCTTAAGAGGTGACTAATGGATAGGAGTCGAGAGGTGGAGTGTGTGCGTGTGCGTGTGCGTGTGCGTGTGCGTGTGCGTGTGTGCGTGTGTGTGTGTGCGTGTGAGCGTGCGTGTGTGTTTGAGTGTGTGTGTATGTCCGTTTGGCTGGCAGAGATAAGAACATGGCCGTAGCAAGAAGGCCCTGCCTATTATAAGAAGCGACTAATGGGTAGGAGTCGAGAGGTAAAGAGTGTATGTGTGTGTGCGTGTGTGCGTGTGTGTGTGCGTGTGTAAGCGTGTGTGTATGTGTGTGTGTCCGTTCGGCTTGCAGAGATAAGAATACGGCCGAGGCAAGAAGGCCCTGCCTGTCTTAAGAGGTGACTAATGGATTGGAGTCGAGAGGTGGAGAGTGTGTGCGTGTGCGTATGCGTGTGCGTGTGAGTGTGCGTGTGCGTGTGTGCGTGTGTGTGTGTGTGTGCGTGTGTGAGTATGTGTGTGTGTCCGTTCGGCTTGCAGAGATAAGAATACGTCCGTGGCAAGAAGTCCCTGAATGTCGTAAGAGGCGACTAATGGGTAGGAGTCGAGAGGTTAAGAGTGTATGTGTGTGTGTGTGTGAGTGTGTGTGTGTCTGTTCGGCTTGCAGAGATAAGAACACGGAAGAGGCAAGAAGACCCTGCCTGTCGTGAGAGACGACTAATAGGTAGGAGTCGAGAGGTGAAGAATGTATGTGTGTGTGCGTATGTGCGTGTTTGTGTGTGTGAGTGTATGTGTGTGTGCGTGTGTGCGTGCGTGTGTGCGTGTGTGTGTGAGTGTGTGTGTATGTGTGTGTCCGTTCGGCTTGCAGAGATAAGAACACGGCCGTGGCAAGTAGTCCCTGCCTGTCGTAAGAGGAGAATAATGGGTAGGAGTCGAGAGGTGAAGAGTGTGTGCGTGTGCGTGTGCGTGTGCGAGTGCGTGTGTGTGTGTGCGTGTGTGTGTGTGTCCGTTCGGCTTGCAGAGATAAGAACACGGCAGTGGCAAGAAGTCCCTGCCTGTCGTAAGAGGAGAATAATGGGTAGGAGTCGAGAGGTGAAGAGTGTATGTGTGTGTGTGTGCGTGTGTGCGTACGTGTGTGAGTGTGTGTGTGAATGTGTGTGTGTGTCGGTGTGTGTCCGGTCGGCTCGCAGAGATAAGAACACGGCCGTAGCAAGAAGTCCCTGCCTGTCGTAAGAGGCGACTAATGAATAGGAGTCGAGAGGTGAAGAGTGTATGTGTCTTTGTGTGTGTGCGTGTGTTTGTGCGTGTGTGAGTATGTGTGTGTATTTGTGTGTGTGTCCGTTTGGCTTGCAGAGATATGAATACGGCCGAGGCAAGAAGGCCCTGCCTGTCTTAAGAGGCGACTAATGGATAGGAGTCGAGAGGTGGAGAGTGTGTGCGTGTGCGTGTGCGTGTGCGAGTGCGTGTGTGTGTGTGCGTGTGTGTGTGTGTGTCCGTTCGGCTTGCAGAGATAAGAACACGGCCGTGGCAAGAAGTCCCTGCCTGTCGTAAGAGGAGAATAATGGGTAGGAGTCGAGAGGTGGAGAGTGTATGTGTGTGTTTGCGTGTGTGCGTACGTGTGTGAGTGTGTGTGTGAATGTGTGTGTGTGTCAGTGTGTGTGTGCCCGGTCGGCTCGCAGAGATAAGAACACGGCCGTGGCAAGAAGTCCCTGCCTGTCGTAAGAGGCGACTAATGAATAGGAGTCGAGAGGTGAAGAGTGTATGTGTCTTTGTGTGTGTGCGTGTGTTTGTGCGTGTGTGAGTATGTGTGTGTATTTGTGTGTGGGTGTGTGTCCGTTTGGCTTGCAGAGATAAGAATACGACCGAGGCAAGAAGGCCCTGCCTGTCGTAAGAAACGACTAATGGGTAGGAGTCGAGAGGTGGAGAGTGTGTGCGTGTGCGTGTGTGTGTGTGTCCGTTCGGCTTGCAGAGATAAGAACACGGCCGTGGCAAGAAGTCCCTGCCTGTCGTAATAGGAGAATAATGGGTAGGAGTCGAGAGGTGAAGAGTGTATGTGTGTGTTTGCGTGTGTGCGTACGTGTGTGAGTGTGTGTGTGAATGTGTGTGTGTGTCAGTGTGTGTGTGCCCGGTCGGCTCGCAGAGATAAGAACACGGCCGTGGCAAGAAGTCCCTGCCTGTCGTAAGAGGCGACTAATGAATAGGAGTCGAGAGGTGAAGTGTGTATGTGTCTTTGTGTGTGTGCGTGTGTTTGTGCGTGTGTGAGTATGTGTGTGTATTTGTGTGTGGGTGTGTGTCCGTTTGGCTTGCAGAGATAAGAATACGACCGAGGCAAGAAGGCCCTGCCTGTCGTAAGAAACGACTAATGGGTAGGAGTCGAGAGGTGGAGAGTGTGTGCGTGTGCGTGTGTGTGTGTGTCCGTTCGGCTTGCAGAGATAAGAACACGGCCGTGGCAAGAAGTCCCTGCCTGTCGTAAGAGGAGAATAATGGGTAGGAGTCGAGAGGTGAAGAGTGTATGTGTGTGTGTGTGTGTACGTGTGTGCGTGTGTGGGCGTGTGTGAGTGTGTGTGTATGTGTGTGTGTCCGTTTGGCTTGCAGAGATAAGAATACGGCCGAGGCCAGAAGGCCCTGCCTCTTGTAAGGGTCAACTAAAAAGTAGGAGTCGAGAGGTGAAGAGTGTATGTGTGTGTGTGCGTGTGTGCGTGTGTGTGTGCGTGTGTGTGGGTGTGTGAGTATGTGTGTGTGTTAGTTTGGCTTGCAGAGATGAGAACACGAACGCAGCAAGAAGGCCCTGCTTATCGTAAGAGGCGACTAAAAGGTAGGAGTCGAGAGGTGAAGAGTGTATGTGTGTGTGCGTGTGTGCGTGTGTGTGTTTGTGCGTGTGTGAGTGTGTGTGTATAAGTGTGTGTGTCCGTTCGGCTTGCAGAGATATGAATACGGCCGGGGCAAGAAGGCCCTGCCTCTCGTAAGAGGCGACTAAAAGGTAGGGGTCGAGAGGTGAAGAGTGTATGTGTGTGTGTGTGAGTGTGTGTGTTTGTCCGCTCAGCTCGCAGAGATAAGATTACGGCCGTGGCAAGAAGGCCCTGCCTGTCTTAAGAGGCGGCTAATGGATATTAGTCGAGAGGTGGAGAGTGTGTGCGTGTGCGTGTGCGTGTGTGTGGGTGCGTGTGTGTGCGTGTTTGCGTGTGTGTGTGTGAGTGTGTGTGTGTCCGTTCGGCTCGCAGAGATAAGAACACGGCCGTGGCAAGAAGTCCCTGAATGTCGTAAGAGGCGACTACTGGGTAGGAGTCGAGAGGTAAAGCGTGTATGTGTGTGTGTGCGTGTGTGCGTGTGTGTGTGCGTGTGTGAGTATGTGTGTGTGTTAGTTCGGCTTGCAGAAATAAGAACACGACCGAGGCAAGAAGGCCCTGCCTATCGTAAGAGGCGACTAAAAGGTAGGGGTCGAGAGGTGAAGAGTGTATGTGTGTGTGTGTGTGTGTGTGTGTGAGTGTGTGTGTTTGTCTGCTCGGCTCGCAGAGATAAGATTACGGCCGTGGCAAGAAGGCCCTGCCTGTCTTAAGAGGCGGCTAATGGATAGGAGTCGAGAGGTGGAGAGTGTGTGCGTGTGCGTGTGCGTGTGTGTGGGTGCGTGTGTGTGCGTGTGTGTGTGTGAGTGTGTGTGTGTCCGTTCGGCTCGCAGAGATAAGAACACGGCCGTGGCAAGAAGTCCCTGAATGTCGTAAGAGGCGACTACTGGGTAGGAGTCGAGAGGTAAATCGTGTATGTGTGTGTATGTGTGTGTGCGAGTGTGTGTGTGTGTGTCCATTTGGCCCGCAGAGATAAGAACACGTCCGTAGCAAAAAGGCCCTGCCTGTCGTAAGAGGCGACTAATGGATAGGAGTCGAGAGGTGGAGATTGTGTGCGTGTACGTGTGCGTGCGTGTTTAAGTGTGTGTGTGTATGTGAGTGTGTGAGTGTGTGTGTGCGGTCGGCTCGCAGAGATAAGAACACAGCCGTGGCAAGAAGGCCCTGCCTGTCGTAAGAGGCGAGTAATAAGTAGGAGTCGAGAGGTGAAGAGTGTATGTGTGTGTGTGCGTGTGTGCGTGTGTGTGTGCGTGTGTGAGTATGTGTGTGTGTCCGTTCGGCTTGCAGAGATAAGAATACGGCCGTGGCAAAAAGGCCATGCTTGCTGTAAGGAGCGACTAATTGGTAGTAGTCGATAGGTGAAGAGTGTATGTGTGTGTGCGTGTGTGCGTGTATGTGTGTTTGTGCGTGTGTGAGTGTGTGTATAAGTGTGTGTGTCCGTTCGGCTTGCAGAGATATGAATACGGCCGGGGCAAGAAGGCCCTGAATGTCGTAAGAGGCGACTAATGGGTAGGAGTCGAGAGGTGAAGCGTGTATGTGTGTGTATGTGTGTGTGCGTGTGTGCGTGTGTGGGCGTGTGTGAGTGTGTGTGTATGTGTGTGTATCCGTTTGACTTGCAGAGATAAGAATACGGCCGAGGCCAGAAGGCCCTGCCTCTTGTAAGGGTCGACTAATAAGTAGGAGTCGAGAGGTGAAGAGTGTATGTGTGTGTGCGTGTGTGCGTGTGTGTGGGTGCGTGTGTGTGCGTGTGTTTGTGTGAGTCTGTGTGTGTCCGTTCGGCTCGCAGAGATAAGAACACGGCCGTGGCAAGAAGTCCCTGAATGTCGTAAGAGGCGACTAATGGGTAGGAGTCGAGAGGTGAAGCGTGTATGTGTGTGTATGTGTGTGTGCGTGTGTGCGTGTGTGGGCGCGTGTGAGTGTGTGTGTATGTGTGTGTATCCGTTTGACTTGCAGAGATAAGAATACGGCCGAGGCCAGAAGGCCCTGCCTCTTGTAAGGGTCGACTAATAAGTAGGAGTCGAAAGGTGAAGAGTGTATGTGTGTGTGCGTGTGTGCGTGTGTGTGTGCGTGTGTGTGCGTGTGTGAGTATGTGTGTGTGTTAGTTTGGCTTGCAGAGATGAGAACACGACCGCGGCAAGAAGGCCCTGCTTATCGTAAGAGGCGACTAAAAGGTAGGAGTCGAGAGGTGAAGAGTGTATGTGTGTGTGCGTGTGTGCGTGTGTGTGTTTGTGCGTGTGTGAGTGTGTGTGTATAAGTGTGTGTGTCCGTTCGGCTTGCAGAGATAAGAATACGGCCGTGGCAAAAAGGCCATGCTTGCTGTAAGGAGCGACTAATTGGTAGTAGTCGATAGGTGAAGAGTGTATGTGTGTGTGCGTGTGTGCGTGTATGTGTGTTTGTGCGTGTGTGAGTGTGTGTATAAGTGTGTGTGTCCGTTCGGCTTGCAGAGATATGAATACGGCCGGGGCAAGAAGGCCCTGCCTCTTGTAAGAGGCGACTAAAAGGTAGGGGTCGAGAGGTGAAGAGTGTATGTGTGTGTGTGTGAGTGTGTGTGTTTGTCCGCTCGGCTCGCAGAGATAAGATTACGGCCGTGGCAGAAGGCCCTGCCTGTCTTAAGAGGTGGCTTATGGATAGGAGTCGAGAGGTGGAGAGTGTGTGCGTGTGCGTGTGCGTGTGTGTGGGTGCGTGTGTGTGCGTGTGTGCGTGTGTGCGTGAGTAGAAAGGGATGCACTATACTCCACTTTGACCTTTGACCCCTGACGTCACAAGCACCGTCCGCTCACTGGTCACGTCCCGCGATGACGTCATGAACGCTAACCCGCGCCCCGTCATGACGCTCAGCCTACTAGGCCAATCGGTCATTTGGTAGGCGTCAATAGGTATAAAAAAAGTATTTATCAAAGGTGTAACGGCCATTTGTCTTGGTTAGAACGGGATATACGAAGCAATGTGTCGATATAAAGTGTAAATACAAACCGCAGAGAATAATGCAAAAGCGAATAGTAATGTCAAGGTTGTCGATATGGGTATTGCAAACATATATATTTAAACTTGTGTGTTAAAGAAATCCGCAAACTCAAAGTGCGATAAAGAGAAACTACTTTTAATCAAGTATTTAAAACATGAAAAATTACGAATGTATTTACAAATTAGCAAAGATTACAGATATCACCGATGTAGAAAGCCGCAAAATATTATTTTTATTAAAATGCAAATAGCAGAAAAACATGAGAAATTGATAAAATTGTAAGCAGGTTGCGATATCGCCAAAGCCGCAAACTGTTATCTAGGTGTAGAACAACAGCGAAGACTTCATCGTTTCATTTTAAATAATATTTTTCAAAGAAATGTGCGTGTTATGGATTATAGTGTAAAAAATCAGAAAAATGTGGCAAAATGTAAAAATTTTGTGAAAAAATATGTAAATATACATTTATATGCCTGTAAGGACCTACCAAGAACAAGGATTAACAGAAGAAAACAGAGGTAAGTAATAAGAACTATTATTATTATTCAATGACTGGTGTCTAAAACGATTCAAAAACGTAAGGAAGGTAAAAGCGCTAGCATGTATTTTGTAAAAAATGTAGATTTAATACACATGTACAAAATGGCTGTTGTACCGACAAAATATTTCAAAACGTGGTAAAATAATTAAGAGATTAAAACAGTTTTACTTTTGCTTACAGAGTATACCAAAGGGATAAAAAGCCCATAAAGTTCTAAATTGTCAAAAACTAAGGCGTAAAGACCGACAGGAATAGACGAAGTATACAGATACTAAGGTAAGATATTGTTATTCTGCATTAAACATGCCTATTTTTTAACAAATACCATAAATGTGCCTGGTTTTTAACAAGCACGTAAATAAAATGTCTACGAAGGTTTTTTTTTGCAAAATGTCCAATACGCAGATGTCCCAAATGTCTAATGAGCATGCGCAACAAAGTCACGCTATTTGCTTAATAAAAAACGTTTTTAAATGTAAAAGAAAGAATACACGAGTACCTAGAAAAAATATTACACAGTACAAGCATTGTACAAATTATGTAAACTTATAATTTTAGATGAGAAGCCGAACATGAAGCATCAGTGCCCACCGTAATTAATATTTGGAAATCAACAACAACAACAATTGACAACGTTAGACGCTGAATAACTAAGGGTAAGCAAATGATTGTAAATTTTTGCTTTAAAGAAAAGAATATAAAAATATGTAAAATTTGATTGTTGTAAGTATCAGAAGTCATAAGTTTGTGCAATATGCGGACAAAATAATAAATTTATCGTTTTCACCGGTTAGATAACAATTTCCTGTTGTTTGTTTGAGAATTGTCGATCTTCTAATAGCATCAATTTATTTTACATAATAATTAAAAGAAATACCAAATGTTTAGTAATTGTTTTTACATTAAGAATAAAGAGATTATAAATAATAGATAAATAACAAAAATTATTATACAGGGCGGATAAAATGAAGATTTTACATATAGGTTTAACCAAAATGTTCTTGTACAGGGTGTTTATAAAACTTAAGTAAATATAATAGCCCTAAGTAATGTTACATCTCTTTCCAAGGCCTACCCAGGAGGCAATACGTCAACATTATATGACATATTCGTGGATATATCAAAGAATATTGAAGTATTGGAGATGCTTACGGCCTCGTTAAGATTCCCCGCCATATGTCTCAATATACAGAGCATAGAAAGACATAAGACAGGCCTACGGTATTTGGGCCCATCCATGCTTTGCTTATGTAGAAATCACATATAAGTAGTGTAAGGCCCAGTAAATATCTTTTAGTGATCTGTGCAGAGTATCTTTTGGGTATCAGGCCGCTAACAAACACATAGCTCCGGAGTTAACCAGACCGGTTCATTAAGTAGCCAGTGACTCATAGCAGATATCTTTTGGTGATTTATCTGAGCATCTTTTAAGATTTTTATTATACAGAGGTGTGGTCAGGGCTTAGTTCAAGGTAAGGCTCAGTAAATATCTTTTAGTGATCTGTGCAGAGTATCTTTTGGGTATCAGGCAGCTAACAAACACATAGCTCCGGAGTTAACCAGACAGGTTCATTAAGTAGCCGGTGACTCATAGCAGATATCTTTTGGTGATTTATCTGAGCATCTTTTAAGATTTTTTTATTATACAGAGGTGTGGTCAGACCTTAGTTCAACGGCTACTACTTTGGGGTAGTCTACCACTGACTAAATAGTACTGACTCTTGGGAAGGTTATCAGGGATTAAAGCTAAAAGGTTTTTACACTTAAATATGTAGATATTCTTCATAAACAAAGCGTGGATAATGTCAAAATATAACCTATGCAAAAAAAGTACAGTAGCTCTTAAATATTTTTTAAAAATGGTAGATAGCATTTTTTAACATTGAAAATAAGATAAAATTCTGAAATTTTGAATATTGTTGATGTTTTTTAAATTGAATGATAATTTTCAAAACAAATCATTTTACATAAAAAAGTAATTAGCGAGGCATTTTTAAGATTTGAATGTCGAATTTAGTGTCTTTAAGTTGTATGTAAGCATTGGAACTGGCTACATTTTCAATTTGTTCTAACATTTTTGCCATATTGACATCTGCACTAGTTGTTGTCGAAATAGGATGATTGAAATTGTCATTTAAAGCCACAATACGGATTCTGTCACCCTTTTTGTAACCAATTTGCTTTTTTATATCGTTAAGAGCAGAGTCTAATTTCTTTTTCAAAGAGTCTTGATTAAGACCACCACCTACATGGTTTTCACAGCATAGTTGGAAAGTGCACTGATGAGCATTGAATTTTTTAATTTCTCGTTGATTTATAATATTTACAGACCACATTTTGATACGTGTGTACTCTATGAGTGTTCAACTGTGAATGAAGAGATTTTGACATGTGACACACTATTAACAGCAATCTAAGAGGCCTTGTAGCCTAGAGGCAATGTATCCATACACTCATCATTATGTACAATTTTTCGTTTTTTGTAGTCCATCTTGAATGTCTTCGATACCCTTTTTTTCGTCACTATGTCTTTAGTGTGGACATCGCGGCATATTTGGTCATATGTGTGCTTGATTTGTTTGGTGGGATCGTGTATGATATCATTCATCGCTGAGGTATTGAGTACTAGGCTGTTCTCGTAGTTTAAAGTAAAGCCTTTGATTTTAGTCACCTCTTTGCCCTTGGATGTTTTGTAGTAATAACTTTTTGGTCCAGTAGCCTGCCATTCTACAATATAATCATCTGACCCAAGCTCATCGCTCCAATCGCCCAACATTTCACCTGTTTCGACAGTGTTTAGGCCATCATCAATATAAACAACGGAGTCTGTGTCGAAATAAGCTACAGCCTCTCCTAACCTATCAATCATATCGTACAGTCTCAGACGAGCGTTACTTGTCGTAAATAAAGCCACAAAAATATTTGTAGATGTGGGGTCTTCTACAAATACGTCCTTGTAATCATATGAGACTTGGGCTATATGATCGTTAACAAATATCACATTAGTTATGTTAATCTTATCATCCATCAAGAGCTCATACCATCTTTTGAGGTCCACAACATACTCTGTCTGTTTCATATTCATTCTTTGCCCAAACTTGCCCCATAGACTATTCAAGCATAGTTTAGCGACTGCTCGTTTACCAAGATTTGGAGATATCTTCTCCAAGTCTAAGTCTATGCCCATTTGTTCTTTTACAACCCGAGCGTATTCTTCGTTTGAGGCATATGTATGTGGACTAGTTTCTAATTTTATTTTCATAAAATCTTTGACATAGCCCTTAAATAAATCTGTCGAAGTTTGTTCAAAATTCCACACCTCGTACACTTTCAACATTTTATACCCCTTTTCTAGGGCTTTATTGATCTCTAGAGTCGTCCACGTACCTTTTAATGAGCGTTCTGAGTCATCATGATCACAATGTTCGCAATCTTCCAAGGCGCATTGATTACACAAAGGAAACATTAATTTGTCAGTTTTGACAGGTAGGACTGGGTGATATAAGTTGGTAGGTGGTAGTATTTGACAATGTACTAGGCCAAACCATGAGGGGTCGTATGATTCAGGTGCATGTATTTTAACAGGGTGGCCAATGGGGTAGCGGTCATAATACTGTACAGTAGGGTAAAGCGATACAATATCTATATATCTAAGCTTTTTACCAGTCACATTTAGTTTTATGGCGTTTGTTCGTCCTCCAAAGAATGCTTCACGAGGCTTTAAGGATTCAACAATTTGAGGGCTCGGTGCATTTTTACATTCTTTTGATTTTAACCAGTCACATTCCCACATTTCTACTAGTTTGTAACCAGCTTCTTTTATTTGTGCGGTTCTCCTCAGTGTTCGTTCGTACAAGTCGCTCATTGACTCATTGTTGACATGATTAATTGTGTTGGGTGCAAAACACTCGGGGTGGCCATGCCAGAAACAACCGTGGTACTGGTACACAGTATTTGTACAGGCATCATAACCATCCACTTTTGCACCACAGATCGTAATTTCGCCTCCATTAAGAGCATGTTGTACGTCTGGAAACTGACTGAGCCACTTTATGGATGCTTCACTGTACGTATCCTTAAGATCCTGTTTTACAATCCCAATAGTATTTGTTTGCAGATATTTGGACCTATATATAGCCATACAAACACTAGCAATGGTCAGATATTGGAACGGGTCTATGTTAGCGATCCCCAAAAATTCTTTACGAAACTCTAGACACCCTCTTCGTAGAATATCTACATCTGAATCGCAGTAGGTATGTAGCTCCCTCTGAAAATTAAATTCGTCGTTTTTATGGTCCTCATACCATTCGAGGAAAGCTGTACGATGCTTCTCTTTCATGGTATTGGGACCATAATATTTAGAGCTTGGTAAAGTCCCAACATATTGTTGGTTCTCAGGCACATTAAAGAAATGTGGAAAATAACCCTTCTTCAACTCTGCCAAACCAAACGTTTTGGGGAATTCTGCCAGAGGACCGCTCACGAAATTCGAACTATCAATTATTTTTAATTTAATAGCAGGTACTTCTAGCAGCATCAGTTTTGACCCGTTGTAGATGGTGTACGGTTTTATCGTGTTTTCTACACAGTATTTCAAAATAAAATACGAGTCGTAACTTTTCCCGTTATGGGCAATTGCTGTATAGCCCCTGTGTTTCTCAGAAATTAACCATTTACAGAACTCATCGTTGTCCTTGAAAACAAATTTATTACCATTAAAATCGTGGGCTATCACCAAGTTCGGTATGTGTATACCTGTGTCTTGCATTGCTTCGTAATCGAAAAATAAATATTTTTCTGTATATGTGCAACGATTTATGGGTGTGTTAGAGAGGCCGTTGTATTGACATGGATATTTACATGTAACAGTTGTTTTATAATGCTTCCGACAACCCATATTTTCTTCATTACTACGATTATTACATACACACGGTACTTCGCAAATTCCTCCTTTGGAGGGTTTTTTCATCATATAGCAATGATGCGTAGCTATCTCTACGAATGTGTTACAATTCCTGCACATCGAGTAGCCACACACATGCTCATTGGCTCTTTTACATACTTTATTGCACTTTTCACATTTAAATACTTCTTTGCACATTGCTTCGTGATTATGCAGGCATTCAATATTAAAGCAGAAGCGGTTACATAATTCGCAAAGGATCTTTGTGTGCGTCGACAACTCGTGTTCTGGCTGCTTGCAGATTGTACACAGAGGTGCTTTCTTGCACTTGTGCTTGCTTTGATAAGGTGTATCGCACTTTGTACAGTAAAAATTGGTGCCATACAACCCTTTTAACCTGTTGATTACATCGAAGTGGTTACCGTTTTTATATAGATAAATTTTGTTTGTTTTTTCGGGACCCTCGTATATGATTGTGTTGAAATTTTCAGCGCAGATGATCTTAATTTGCACATTCAACAGTTCTTCGGCCTTCTTAAAATCATCCAAAGTAAAGCCGTCGACATAGCAGCCACCCAATAGACCACAAAGTTTTTCCGCCAAAACAGTCTGTAATGTTCGACCTATACGTATGTTATGAACATCACTTTTGATCAATTTGTGACCCAAAATCTCGTTTGTGATGTATGTAAGAGCCGTTACGATTGCTCTAGCCCCACAAAGATTATCAGTATTAACAATCCGTGTAATGCTCTTTTTGGTTCGACGATCCTCTGACAAATTTATCATTCTACGACGACCGCTACCCCTAGGCATCTTGAAAATTTGAATATCGAATTTCGTGTCACCCAAAAGAACAGTATCGTTAGATGTTAATATGTTTTCAACTTGTTGTAATAAATTATCCATATTGTCTTCTGCGGTCACTTTTGTCGATATAGGGTGATTGAACTTGTCATTTAAAGCCACAATACGGATTTTATCCCCTTTTTTGTAGCCACCCTGTTTCTTTGCATCATTCAGCGCATCCTCCAACAGAGCTTTCATGTTCTCTTCGCCGCGGCTAGGAGAACCCCCTGTATGCTGCTCGCAAGAGAGCTGAAAACTATGTAGGTACGCACAAAATGTAGTTATGAATCTACGCGCTAAAACCTTCAATGACCAATTTTGAACCATTTCGAAAATTATCAAAATTAGAAATTTAAAAATCAAAAAACTTTACAATTTTTCAAAAAAACTAAAAATTCAAAATGTAATATCTATTTTTCAAAAAAAAATGCACACTTACTGTAAAGGATGATAAGAGCAAGAGCTGATAAGAGAGAGAGCACGTCTTAACGCCAGGGCTGACTGATAAGAAATGAGAGTAAATCATCTTTTGCGGGCCTTTTATACGTTTTCACCCTAGGTCACGTGACACTCTATGATAAGGAAAAGGGTAATACTGTTTGAGAAAAACAGGGGTGTTTATTTTCAATTTTACATAAAAACAGCTGTATAAAGTATTTAAAACATATCAGTTAGTCTTTTTACGAAATCCCGGTTGTAAATTATCTATATTTTCGAGTTGCGGCTAGCTATTATCATATTGTGATAAAGCAATTAAAACCGAGTTTATTCAAAATAATAAAAGTATGTACATTTATAATTAATTATTAGAACAAAACAAAATCTATTTTGCCAAAAACAACGATCATTTTTTCAGAAAATGATATTAAAATTTAGGGCGTTGTCCCGCTTCGGGAGAACTCGTAGCACTTCGGCTAGAAAATCTTTGCAAAATTAACAAGATCTTACCTGTCGACGAGAATTACGTCATCGCTACTTTTAGGCAAAGATAGTGCCGTGTGCAAAACATACTTGTTGTGTTTTATCAAGGTATTATGTTAAACGGTTAAGATAGGTGATGTCATTGATATTTTTAGGTAATGACGCGGGCGCGGCGTTTTGGTTATGTAGAAAATAAAAAGGCATGCTAAATTCCATATTATTTTATTTGTTAAATTAATACATATTACATGATATTCTTGAAGGAAGGCATCGGTTAGTGGGATGATGACTTCTGAAGTATTCCGTTTTCTTAGTAGCCACTAGATGGAGACAATTAATGAATAAGCTCTAGATAACGCAATTCACTTATTATTTCTTCTGCTTCTTTTCCTTGTAGAGCATCGCTTTTCGAAAGAATTTTGAGGCCTTCTACAAGTATATTTGGATCGTTATTTTCGTTATAGAGGGTCCATATTTTTTCCACTTCGTCAAGTAACTGTTTGTCGACAGCACTCAGATCCTCAATACGAATTTTATTTTCCTGCTGTATGTCTGGTGTATCTTGAACATTGTTGTGTCTTTTAGACTTTTGATGTACTGACATTGACGCATCGTGGTCATGTATTTCGACCTTTCTTGTAATATCATTTACGGTCTGTGGTCTTCTTTTACACAGGTGTTCCGATGCAGCGTGGTCACGTGATTCGTCATTTCTTACGTTAGAATGTAAAGTCTGTGGTTTTTTTCTTTTAGCTGGATACATGGGCTTAATAATTTTTTCGTATTTAACGGTGTGAGATTGGTGACGTAGCCTGCCTCGTCCGTCCTTGTGGGCACCTGATATATCTAGCAGAGATTTGTAGATTTTTTGATCGGCTAGTGTGTATTGTAGAGGGTTTTTGGAAAAAAGCAATTCGTATAAACCAGGTGTAGCTTTAAAAATGTGTGAATCCATTTGAATGTTATCTTTATCAAAATCAATGGGATGAGTTCCAAACTTCCAGTCACCGGTAGACCAATTAAATCTCGGACCGTATACTTGGTCGATGTTCCCCACATCTTGGATATATTTTTTAAGATAAGGGTAGGCATCATTACCCTTCACGGCTTGAGTACGTCGAACTTCCTCGGAAGTGAGGTGTTTTGTTTGAATATTTTGTGCTTCGTCTTCTTCGAGATCTGGTGTTTTATTAGTGTTGGTTTCATTTGTGTAGTTGAGTATTTCATTAAGAGGAGTAGTTACTGGTTTTAACGTCGATTCTAGTAGCTCTTTTTGATCAATTTGCATCCTTTTGAGATCATTATACTTTGCCCTCACAATTGCGGCGAGTCTTTTTACTTGAACTGCTCTGTTTGACGACATCTTAACAAATGATGTCATAGTTTTCATCTCCTGTATTTATACCCTCTGCTACCCTCTGCTACCCTCTGTTACCCTCTGCTACCCTCTGGTACGCTCTGTTACCCTCTGGTACGCTCTGTTACCCTCTGTTACCCTCTGATACCCTCTGGTACCCTCTGCTATCCTCTGGTACCCTCTGCTACCCTCTGGTACGCTCTGTTACCCTCTGTTACCCTCTGCTACCCTCGGTGTGTCTCTGTTACTCTCTGCTACCCTCTGGTACCCTCTGCTACCCTCTGTTACGCTCTGTTATATGGTCTCTGCTACCCTCGGTGTGTCTCTGCTACCCTCTGCTACCCTCTGGTACGCTCTGTTACCCTCTGTTACCCTCTGCTACCCTCTGGTACGCTCTGTTACCCTCTGTTACCCTCTGCTACCCTCTGTTACCCTCTGCTACCCTCTGGTACGCTCTGTTACCCTCTGTTACCCTCTGCTACCCTCTGGTACGCTCTGTTACCCTCTGGTACGCTCTGTTACCCTCTGTTACCCTCTGATACCCTCTGGTACCCTCTGCTATCCTCTGGTACCCTCTGCTACCCTCTGGTACGCTCTGTTACCCTCTGTTACCCTCTGCTACCCTCGGTGTGTCTCTGTTACTCTCTGCTACCCTCTGGTACCCTCTGCTACCCTCTGTTACGCTCTGTTATATGGTCTCTGCTACCCTCGGTGTGTCTCTGCTACCCTCTGCTACCCTCTGGTACGCTCTGTTACCCTCTGTTACCCTCTGCTACCCTCTGGTACGCTCTGTTACCCTCTGTTACCCTCTGCTACCCTCTGTTACCCTCTGCTACCCTCTGGTACGCTCTGTTACCCTCTGTTACCCTCTTCTACCCTCTGGTACGCTCTGTTACCCTCTGTTACCCTCTGCTACCCTCTGCTACCCTCTGCTACCCTCTGCTACCCTCTGGTACGCTCTGTTACCCTCTGTTACCCTCTGCTACCCTCTGTTACCCTCTTCTACCCTCTGCTTGCATGTCGCTGACGGCGTCTGAACTGTTAGCGTGCCACTGATGGCGCCTGCTATGTTCTGCAAACCTCTGTTACACTCTGTGTGTCTCTGTGTAAGTCTGCATCCATCTGTTAGTATATAGACATTGGCCTATTAACACTTTATTTGATTCTCTTTTATGATTTTTCTTTTAAACAATACCATTCTTATCTGATATCCTTTACAAAATGACTGCGGTTTCTTGTTTGTTTCTACATAAAGATATAAATTTCGAATTTCGACCTGAAAATGTAACAGTCTTTGATATTCTTTTATCTTTATTGGTTGCTTGAACATGGCTGAGTGCGAGTTTCTTGTTCAAATTAACATTTTATCTGAAAATTTTCAATTCGTTACCATAAATCTGATTCAATTCACACAAGATCTTGACTTTGTGTTGATTACGTTCGCAATAAATAATTTCGTCTACAGTGGTGAGATATGGCTAGGTAATAATTATGGTGAGGGCGACTTGCTTCAATTGCAGTTTTCTATAGATGGACAGATATTTTACATCGAGAACTTGTATGTGAACGAGGGTGAAACGATGGAAGTATTCGTAGAAGATGGTTATTTTACCTTTGGCACTGTGTACATTGTTTTCACACCTACTATCAGTAATGCTATAATGATTCTCTAATGATTTAATGGTTCTATTATATATGTAGTTTTTACTGTAAAAGTGTAAAATAATAAACACATGAAATTTTTAAAATTTTTATTTAAATGTCTTTTTTTTTTTTTTTGGGGGGTGGTGGCGTTGTTGTTTGATCCTCCTCTTCGCTACTGTCCTTACCATCAAGCCTGAAACAAAAGCCACATTATATTATACATATTGCAACACGTTTAATACTTACTCATACAAAGACTCCTCACCTAAAATATCCAGGATGGTTCTGTAAATCAATAAAACAATAATTCTATATGTAATAAAATGTGGTATATACATACTCTTCAGCAGCTGCCTCCCCCTGCTCCTCGCCCTCCTTTAAAGTACCGTCTATTAATTTATCTATTCTGTAAACATAAATGTCTGTTAGTATAAATATCAGTATTCATTAAAATTTACTTACTCTTCGTTACATTCTAAACCATCAAGCCTGAAACAAAAGCCACATTATATTATACATATTGCAACACGTTTAATACTTACTCATACAAAGGCTCCTCTCCAAAAATATCCAGGATGGCTCTGTAAATCAATAAAACAATAATTCTATATGTAATAAAATGTGGTATATACATACTCTTCAGCAGCTGCCTCCCCCTGCTTCTCGCCCTCCTTTAAAGTACCGTCTATTAATTTATCTATTCTGTAAACATAAATGTCTGTTAGTATAAATATCAGTATTCATTAAAATTTACTTACTCTTCGTTACATTCTAAACCATCAAGCCTGAAACAAAAGCCGCATTATATTATACATATTGCAACACGTTTAATACTTACTCATACAAAGGCTCCTCTCCAAAAATATCCAGGATGGCTCTGTAAATCAATAAAACAATAATTCTATATGTAATAAAATGTGGTATATACATACTCTTCAGCAGCTGCCTCCCCCTGCTTCTCGCCCTCCTTTAAAGTACCGTCTATTAATTTATCTATTCTGTAAACATAAATGTCTGTTAGTATAAATATCAGTATTCATTAAAATTTACTTACTCTTCGTTTTCTTTAGGTCTTCCGCCACAATGAGGCTGTACCAGAACCCCATTTTTTGTGTAATAACTATAAAATAATAAATAATAAACAATAATAACTAATAAAATAGAATTTATATAGTAACTTACTCTAGTGTCTCTTGACAAAAACAAAATAAACATTTGCATTTATAGCAGAACATTTTGTATGGTTGTGTAACAGCTTGGTAGGCCTTATATACATTGGAGTAAACCACTAATATTTTTGTTATTGTGTATTTTACGAAAAACAATCTTGGTTTTGTATCGTCCTAACCAGGCATTTGTTTGCTGCATTTTCCTATTATATGCAGATAAATCAATACTTTGATAAATAAGTGGTTAAGGTGTTACAAAAATCTTTTAAACAATTTTTCAAAGTGCGGGAACGTTTTCGTTATCGTTATTGTCCTTGCATTTGTTTGTTGCACTTTTCCGTATTATCTGCGGTGTGTATCAATACTTTGATAAATAATTGGTTAAGTCGTTATAAAACTGTTTCAGTTATCACTATTGTTTTTCCGCTTTGGTAGGTTTAATCAATGCAGAAGCTTGCATAACCCGATCAACAACAGATTCTGTGGTTAGATATACGTTTTTAGAAAAACAAGTCTTAAGACCAAGCCTTGATACTACCCCACCATATACATACTATAAAAAGCCTGCTCGAGAGCATTGAGTACTATTTAGTGTCTACAACCTGAAGCACCAACACGATACCTCCAGGTATGTATATTCTAAGCAAAATAATATTTCTTTTTTTTTATTTTGTACATGACTTTTTATACGTGACTATGTCTACTTATAAATATTACTTAAACTCTTTACTGTTTACTACTAATTTAAAGGAATTGATTGATGTTTTAAGCTTTCTGTTCTATACTTACTTCTTATTTACTTATTATTATTTATACACGCTTACTTAAAAATAAAAATTGATCTATTGTCATTAATGTCTTTACCCTTGTCATCTGTTTAATAGTGGAAACAGGTGTTTGTACTTCTGTTGGTAAATACTTTCGATAGTCATCCTCATACTGCTGTTCTTCCAACTCCCCCCTCATTTTTTCAATTTCATCATCTGTGATGGATACTTTTGTAGTGTACAATTTCGATCGAAGACCTATATAGTCGGTCATTATTCGGCCTTCATTCTCATCTTTCATCATACCCAATACCTTCTTGTTAACCTGAGGGATACCATAAATATTGTCTTAACGTTAGTCTGAGGTATCAAAATATCGATGACAAACCTTGTTTTGTGTTATGGTATAAACATGGTGCTTATCTGACTGTATTAGATTCTGTGTGGCCGTCTTTGTCGTAAAGTTATCTGAACACTCTACGTAGTTCTGGATGTAACTTAAATATACATCATGTAGTCCATAGTTGTAAATGTTGAGATCTGTGTGGAAAAACCTAACGGAGAATTTCGCGTCCAATGTCTATAACAAACACAGTATTATTCACGAGCTTAAAAAAGGTTTTTTTCAAACTCATTCTTTGCCTTTTTTCGAAGATCTGTGTTCATGCCTATGTAAATCTTTAACCATGGAGCCTGTTTAAATTTTAATACTCTATGTATCTTTTTCAGAACTAAACCATGTGCAATTTTCTTTTTACGTGTCCTTTTTTTTTAGTACGGTTATGATTTTTATGCAGAAGATGGTTATTTTTACCGAACACTGCATTGTTCATCGATTTAAATCTGATTCAATTCACACAAGATCTTGACTTTGTGATGATTACGTTCGCAATAAATAATTTCGTCTTCAGTGGTGAGATATGGGTAGGCAATAATTATGGTGTGGGTGACTTGCTTCCATTACAGTTTTCTATAGATGGACAGATGGAAGTGTTCGTAGAAGATGGTTATTTTTACCAAACACTGCATTATTCATTAACTTAAAAAGGTTCTTTTCAAAGCTACTTCTGTCTGTTGTTCGTAAGTTGTTATTTAATTCAACAGGGGTTTAATGGTTGAATTATATGTGTGTTTTTTATAAAGATTTATTTTTTTTTACTACGATGGTTACGACATATTTAAAGTATATGAGGTTTTCTACTACAAACAATATCCGTATCATCCAAAAACATTCCTACATCCTTATGCGTCAGATTTATTGTCACGGTTTTAATTATATATAATAGTTGTCTACAAGCTATATATTTTTATAGACAAATATTTTTTTTTGGTCAAACTGTTTAACGAGAACCTAGATAAGGTCACTCGTTTTATATGCATGGCTACTCACACAAACAAACAGGTCTCCTCAATATGGACCGTTAAAAACCCACTGTATTGAACTGTACACTGCAGATAACGACTTTCTGTCGTGTGTATATTTTTTCAGTAATCTTTGACGGTTAGTGTCTATTACGTGTTTTTTGTCCTATATGACTAATGGATACACCGTATAATAAGGAAATTATATAGTAAATCTATCGTCTCTTTTCCTACGGTTCTTAGAATTGTCTATAGCTGACTATATATTGAACAATATTTATGTTTCGTAAATACTTGTTGTAATTTTGCTATTTTCTGGTCGTTTACCTCGTACTGCATGAAGTGTGAAGTGAAGAGGGTTATCACCATTTGTTTTACCTACTTCGTGTAGAATGGTATTACTTTCTATATAGGTAGTGTTATGCTATCCTCTTTCTTGTATGTAACCCTATTTTCATGTTTATAACTATTTTTGTGGCGGGTATTCTTTAAATATCATTGTACGAAATATTTGACCTTTAGCGACGCCTTTTGTTTTAGCGTCTATACAGAAATTGTACACTTATTTTGCTGGACATTTGTTACCCTATTTTACCTATTTTTGTACGAGATGTTGCAGTGTCGGTTTAACTGGCACGGGGTGGTTGGTGGGAATACCTGTTTTCCTGTCTCCTTTACCATTGCTCCTTTGTTTCCACCTTCCTGACGATTGTAAATTTTTTCCGTAATCATTGAAGTTAGGACCTCTTATGTTTTTCCTATATGACTAAAGTATACAACTTATAATAATAAAGAAATTATATAGTAAAATCTATCGTCTCTATTCCAGTGGTTCTTAGCGTTGTCTAAAACGTTATCTGTAGCCAAAAAGCGTTTGCCACAAATATGACAAACAGTTGCTCCATTTGTGTTGGGCTTTTCAGAACCGATATAGCTGGCTATATATATTGAACAATATTTGCTTCGTAAATACTTCTTTGTTACTTTACTATTTTCTGTTCGTTTACTTCGTGTTGCATGAAGTGTGAAGTGAAGAGGGTTATCACCATTTGTTTTACCTACTTCGTGTAGAATGGTATTACTTTCTATAGGTAGTGTTATGCTTATACTCTTTCTAATATGTAGCCCTGTTTTCATGTTTATAACTATTTTTGTGGCGGGTATTCTTTAAATATCATTGTACGAAATATTTGACCGTTAGCGATGCCTTTTGTTTTAGCGTCTATACAGAAATTGTACACTTATTTTGCTGGATATTTGTTACCCTATTTTACCTATTTTTTTTGTACGAGATGTTGCAGTGTCGGTTTAACTGGCACGGGGTGGTTGGTGGGAATACCTGTTTTCCTGTCTCCTTTACCATTGCTCCTTTGTTTCCACCTTCCTGACGATTGTAAATTTTTTCCGTAATCATTGAAGTTAGGACCTCTTATGTTTTTCCTATATGACTAAAGTATACAACTTATAATAATAAAGAAATTATATAGTAAAATCTATCGTCTCTATTCCAGTGGTTCTTAGCGTTGTCTAAAACGTTATCTGTAGCCAAAAAGCGTTTGCCACAAATATGACAAACAGTTGCTCCATTTGTGTTGGGCTTTTCAGAACCGATATAGCTGGCTATATATATTGAACAATATTTGCTTCGTAAATACTTCTTTGTTACTTTACTATTTTCTGTTCGTTTACTTCGTGTTGCATGAAGTGTGAAGTGAAGAGGGTTATCACCATTTGTTTTACCTACTTCGTGTAGAATGGTATTACTTTCTATAGGTAGTGTTATGCTTATACTCTTTCTAATATGTAGCCCTGTTTTCATGTTTATAACTATTTTTGTGGCGGGTATTCTTTAAATATCATTGTACGAAATATTTGACCGTTAGCGATGCCTTTTGTTTTAGCGTCTATACAGAAATTGTACACTTATTTTGCTGGATATTTGTTACCCTATTTTACCTATTTTTTTTGTACGAGATGTTGCAGTGTCGGTTTAACTGGCACGGGTAGTTGGTGGGAATACCTGTTTTCCTGTCTCCTTTACCAATGCTCCTTTCTCCTTATCATACTGTCGTGTTGTTTTTTGATGTTATTTATAAGGTTTTAAGGATGTAGTATATCTAATAGTTTTTGTAGTTGCATATTCATATCCATTCATCACCATTTCAAGTGATGCTTTCAAGGTTTTGTTAGAGTTGAATTTAGAAGAAGAACTCGCTGTTTGGCCACCATTACTCTAGATTTCCATAGTCTGCCGGAGAAGGTACGCCTTTTACCTTTTTACGCCTTGGTCAGCTTTTTCTCTGTCTTTGCGGTGGCTTTTGTTTCAGGCTTGATGGTTTAGACTGTAACGAAGAGTAAGTAAATTTTAATGAATACTGATATTTATACTATCAGACATTTATGTTTACAGAATAGATAAATTAATAGACGTTACTTTAAAGGAGGGCAAGGAGCATCTGAGTCACAGTAAGCGTATAATTCTTGTTGAAAATGAAATTTATCATTTCTTTGCTCATCATACCATTCGAGGAAAGCTGTACGTTGTTTTGGTTTCATTGTGTTGGGTCCATAATACGCAATATCTGATAAGCAGCCTTCGTAGTGAGTATTTTCAGGAGTGTTGAAAAAGTGAGGAAAATACCCCTTCTTCAACTCTGCCAATCCAAACGTTTTCGGAAACCATACAATGACGTCGGGATATAATTCAAAATATCGAGAAACAGGCCATTACCCACAAATAGGGGGATTAATCTTGTTCATGTAATTTTTAAATCTAAGAATGTTTTTACTTTTCTCAGGCATTTTAATGGCTGTTTCATTAATTTTTATGCAATCCTTGGTGTGGGCTTCAAGCTGAGTAGATGATGAAAATGGTTGTAGGCATCTATCGCGTATATGATTTGATCGCCCTTTGCAGCATGCCTTATGAATATTTAATTTTTCATCAGTTCTAAAATAGTGAAGGCAAGCATTACAGAAATATTTTGTTTTCTTTTCTTTGCTAAGCTGCTTAGAAAGGAGACGGGATAAATTTTTTATCCAAACGTAAGGATATCTAATACAACCTTGTGCATAATCGTATTTATCTTGTATTAATAATAAGTTAATATGTTGATCCTTCTTTTCTTTTGTCAAATAAGTTGGGAGGGTCGTAAAATGTTTATCTTTTTTTTAGGTAATATAAGTTTATTGAAATGTCATTCTGCTTTAGAGCCTACCTGTCGTATTCTTTTTTTGTATCGCTGCTTAATCAATATTGAAAATGAATTTTAATACTCTATGTATCTTTGTTAAAACCGTGGCGTGTGTTAGCGTTTTATGTCGTGTTTTTAGAACCACTTACTTTACCCTATACTGAACGAGATGTTGTAGTGTCGGTTTATCTGGCACGGGTTGGATGGCGGGTATACCCATGATCCATTTCCTGGACCTGTTACCTTTTCCTTAACCCAACCTGGCGTATTCTTATAATAATTTTACTAATTTTTAAATTAGTTTCTCTCGACATCTCCTTGTATTCTATGCTTTGCAGTCTGCGTAGTAGGCATGAAGCCGCCCTCCTTCTTCTGCTCACCTTTTAGTTGGATTCTTAATGTTTTTATCTACCTTTGAAGAGGGCTTTTTGTACCTTGTTGTTTTCAGGACCGTCTTTAGCTTAAGGGCTTGGTTGTATGATTTTTTTTTTTGTATTGCCATCCTGCGTTCAGTTTTGCAAACTAGCCAAAGTGCTACGCGTTCTCCCTAAGTGGGACAATGCCTTATATTTTAATATCTTTTTATGGAAAAACGATCGTGGTTGTTAGGGAAATAGATTTTGTTTTCTTTAAACAGTCCTGTAAAGCAGACAAACATATTTGGTATTTGTGAGAGGGTTTTCAACGGTTTTTTACTTTCAGCTGTGCCATTACTAAGTATAATCATCGAATTTTAAATTTGATTCTTATACCGGTTTTTTGTTAATTGTTTTTGATCCTATATTTAACCTATTTTGTACGAGATGTTGTAGTGTCGGTTTAACTGGCACGGGTGGTTGGTGGGAATACCTATTTACCTGTTCCTTAACCACTGCTCCTTTTTCCCGCCTTCCTGTCGTGTATATTTTTTCAGTAATATTTGACGGTTAGGGTCTATTATGTGTTTTCCTATATGACTAATGTGTGCAGCGTATAATAATAATAATAAAGAAATTATATAGTAAATCTATCGCCTCTTTCTTGGAATTCCTTTTTTGAGAAAATATTATTTTTGCTTAGAATATACATACTGAGTCTTGCTCACAAGACGCTTCAGTTTTAGGCATGGAAAGGTGTGAATCGCCTGCCACTAATGGTTTCCTTGCGCTGTGTTTGAAAATTTTAAAAGAGCATGACCTGTTACTGGACCCATTGGCGTTGTGGCTGAATTTTTTAAACATACACACGGATGCATAGATCGTAAGTTTTTACCATTAAGTATATTTACTTTAGTTATTACTATTTATTTTGAACTCTTTATTAAATAACATGTCACCTATAATTTTCTACTTTTCATAAATATTTATTGCATTCCGAATATGTGCATTGGGTTATTATGAACTATTTGTTTATATTACGCTTACGATACCACAGAACTTTTGCGGTCTTCTGCAACACTGATATTTAACCTAATCTTTACTAATTTGTAAATAACCGAATTAGATACTCGATTCAAAACATAATTCTTTACAACTAAAAACTGTTTTTGTTAAAAATAGTTTCTCTTTATCGTACTTTATGTTTGCGGATTTCTTTAACACACAAGTTTAAATATATATGTTTGCAATACCCATATCGACAACCTTGACATTACTATTCGCTTTTGCATTATTCTCTGCGGTTTGTATTTACACTTTATATCGACACATTGCTTCGTATATCCCGTTCTAACCAAGACAAATGGCCGTTACACCTTTGATAAATACTTTTTTTATACCTATTGACGCCTACCAAATGACCGATTGGCCTAGTAGGCTGAGCGTCATGACGGGGCGCGGGTTAGCGTTCATGACGTCATCGCGGGACGTGACCAGTGAGCGGACGGTGCTTGTGACGTCAGGGGTCAAAGGTCAAAGTGGAGTATAGTGCATCCCTTTCTACTTGCGTGTTTTTGTGTGAGTGTGTGTGTGTGTCTGTTCGGCTCGCAGAGATAAGAACACGGCCGTGGCAAGAAGTCCCTGAATGTCGTAAGAGGCGACTAACGGGTAGGAGTCGAGAGGTGAAGCGTGTATGTGTGTGTGCGAGTGTGTGTGTGTGTGTCCGTTTGGCTCGCAGAGATAAGAACACGTCCGTAGCAAGAAGGCCCTGCCTGTCGTAAGAGGCGACTAATGGATAGGAGTCGAGAGGTGGAGAGTGTGTGCGTGTACGTGTTTGTGCGTGTTTATGTGTGTGTGTATGTGAGTGTGTGAGTGTGTGTGTGTGCGGTCGGCTCGCAGAGAAAAGAACACAGCCGTGGCAAGAAGGCCCTGCCTGTCGTAAGAGGCAAGTAATAAGTAGGAGTCGAGAGGTGAAGAGTGTATGTGTGTGTGTGTGCGTGTGTGCGTGTGTGTGTGCGTGTGTGAGTATGTGTGTGTGTTAGTTCGGCTTGCAGAAATAAGAACACGACCGAGGCCAGAAGGCCCTGCCTATCGTGAGAGGCGACTAATAGGTAGGAGTCGAAAGGTGAAGAGTGTATGTTTGTGTGCGTGTGTGCGTGTGTGTGTGCGTGTGTGAGTATGTTTGTGTGTCCGTTCGGCTTGCAGTGATAAGAACACGGCCAAGGCAAGAAGGCCCTGCCTATCGTAAGAGGCGACTAATTGGTAGGAGTCGAGAGGTGAAGCGTGTATGTGTGTGTGTGTGCGTGTGTGCGTGTGTGTGTGCGTGTGTGAGTATGTGTGTGTGTTAGTTCGGCTTGCAGAAATAAGAACACGACTGAGGCAAGAAGGCCCTGCCTATCGTAAGAGGCGACTAATAGGTAGGAGTTGAGAGGTGAAGAGTGTATGTTTGTGTGCGTGTGTGCGTGTGTGTGTGCGTGTGTGAGTATGTGTGTGTGTGTCCGTTCGGCTTGCAGTGATAAGAACACGGCCAAGGCAAGAAGGCCCTGCCTATCGTAAGAGGCGACTAATAGGTAGGAGTCGAGAGGTGAAAAATGTATGTGTGTGTGCGTGTGGGCGTGTTTCTGTGTGTGTGAGTGTATGTGTGTGTGCGTGTGTGCGTGCGTGTGTGTGTGTGTTTGTGAGTGTGTGTGTATGTATGTGTGTGTGTCCCTTCAGCTCGCAGAGATAAGAAAAGAGCCGTGGCAAGAAAGCGATGCAAATCGTACGGGGCGACTAATGGATAGGAGTCGAGAGGCGAAGAGTGGGCGACTAATAAGTAGGAGTCGAGAGGTGAAAAATGTATGTGTGTGTGCGTGTGTGCGTGTGTGTGTGCGTGTGTGAGTATGTGTGTGTGTTAGTTCGGCTTGCAGAGATAAAAACACGACCGAGGCAAGAAGGCCCTGCCTATCGTAAGAGGCGACTAATAGGTAGGAGTCGAGAGGTGAAGAGTGTATGTTTGTGTGCGTGTGTGCGTGTGTGTGTGCGTGTGTGAGTATGTGTGTGTGTCCATTCGGCTTGCAGTAATAAGAACACGGCAAAGGCAAGAAGGCCCTGCCTGTCGTGAGAGACGACTAATAAGTAGGAGTCGAGAGGTGAAGAATGTATGTGTGTGTGCGTATGTGCGTGTTTGTGTGTGTGTGAGTGTATGTGTGTGTGCATGTGTGCGTGCGTGTGTGCGTGTGTGTGTGTAAGTGTGTGTGTGTATGTGTGTGTCCGTTCGGCTTGCAGAGATAAGAACACGGCCGTGGCAAGAAGTCCCTGCCTGTCGTAAGAGGCGAGTAATAAGTAGGAGTCGAGAGGTGAAGAGTGTATGTGTGTGTGTGCGTGTGTGCGTGTGTGTGTGCGTGTGTGAGTATGTGTGTGTGTTAGTTTGGCTTGCAGAAATAAGAACACGACCGAGGCAACAAGGCCCTGCCTATCGTAAGAGGCGACTAATAGGTAGGTGTCGAGAGGTAAAGAGTGTATGTTTGTGTGCGAGTGTGCGTGTGTGTGTGCGTGTGTGAGTATGTGTGTGTGTCCGTTCGGCTTGCAGTGATAAGAACACGGCCAAGGCAAGAAGGCCCTGCCTGTCGTGAGAGACGACTAATAGGTAGGAGTCGAGAGGTGAAGAATGTATGTGTGTGTGCGTATGTGCGTGTTTGTGTGTGTGTGAGTGTATGTGTGTGTGCATGTGTGCGTGCGTGTGTGCGTGTGTGTGTGTGAGTGTGTGTGTGTATGTGTGTGTCCGTTCGGCTTGCAGAGATAAGAACACGGCCGTGGCAAGAAGTCCCTGCCTGTCGTAAGAGGAGAATAATGGGTAGGAGTCGAGAGGTGAAGAGTGGGCGACTAATAAGTAGGAGTCGAGAGGTGAAGAGTGTATGTGTGTCGGTGCGTGTGTGCGTGTGTGTGTGCGTGTGTGAGTATGTGTGTGTGTCCGTTCGGCTTGCAGAGATAAGAATACGGCCGAGGCAAAAGGCCCTGCCTGTCGTGAGAGACGACTAATAGGTAGGAGTCAAGAGGTGAAGAATGTATGTGTGTGTGCGTATGTGCGTGTTTGTGTGTGTGTGAGTATATGTGTGTGTGCATGTGTGCGTGCGTGTGTGCGTGTGTGTGTGTGAGTGTGTGTGTGTATGTGTGTGTCCGTTCGGCTTGCAGAGATAAGAACACGGCCGTGGCAAGAAGTCCCTGCCTGTCGTAAGAGGAGAATAATGGGTAGGAGTCGAGAGGTGAAGAGTGTGTGCGTGTACGTTTGCGTGTGCGTGTGTGTGTGTGCGTGTGTGTGTGTCCGTTCGGCTTGCAGAGATAAGAACACGGCCGTGGCAAAAAGTCCCTGCCTGTCGTAAGAGGAGAATAATGGGTAGGAGTCGAGAGGTGAAGAGTGTATATGTGTGTGTGCGTGTGTGCGTACGTGTGTGAGTGTGTGTGTGAATATGTGTGTGTCAGTGTGTGTGTGTCCGTGCGGCTCGCAGAGATTAGAATACGGCCGAGGCAATAAGTCCATGCCTGTCGTAAGATGCGACTAATGGGTAGCAGTCGAGAGGTGAAGAGTGTATTTGTGTGTGTGTGTGCGTGTGTGCGTGTGTGTGTGCGTGTGTGCGTGTGTGTGTGTGAGTGTGTGTGTGTTTGTTCGGCTCGCAGAGATGAGAACACGGCCGTGGCAAGAAGTCCCTGCCTGTCGTAAGAGGCGACTAATGAATAGGAGTCTAGAGGTGAAGAGTGTATGTGTCTTTGTGTGTGTGCGTGTGTTTGTGCGTGTGTGAGTATGTGTGTGTATGTGTGTGTGTCCGTTTGGCTTGCAGAGATAAGAATACGGCCGAGGCAAGAAGGCCCTGCCTGTCTTAAGAGGCGACCAATGGATGGGAATCGAGAGGTAAAGAATGTGTGTGCCTGTCTGCGTGTGTTTGTGTGTGCATGTGTGTGTGTGTCCGTTCGGCTTACAGAGATAAGAACACGGCCGTGGCAAGAAGTCCCTGCCTGTCGTAAGAGGCGACTAATGGGTAGGAGTCGAGAGGTGAAGAGGGTACGTGAGTGTGTGCGTGTGTGGGTGTGTGTGTGTTTTTGCGTGTGTAAGTGTGTGTGTGTATGTTTGTGTGTGTCCATTCGGCTCGCAGAGATTAGAATAGGGCCGAGGCAAGAAGGCCATGCCTGTCGTAAGAGGCGACTAATGGGTAGGAGTCGAGAGGTGAAGAGTGTATTTGTGTGTGTGTGTGTGTGCGTGGGTGTGCGTGTGTGCGTGCGTGTGTGTGAGTGTGTATGTGTCCGTTCGGCTTGCAGATATAAAAATACGGCCGAGGCAAGAATGCCCTGCCTGTCGTAAGTGGCGACTAATTGGTAGGAGTCGAGAGGTGAAAAGTGTTTTTGTGTGTATGCGTGTGTGTGCGTGTGTGCGTGCTTGTGTGTGTGTGAGTGTGTATGTGTCCGTTCGGCTTGCAGAGATAAGTGAGTGAGTAAGTAAGTGTATGTGAGTGTGCGTGTGTGTGCGTGTGTGAGTGTGTGTGTGTATTTGTGTGTGTGAGTGTGTGTGTGTCCAGTCGGCTCGCAGAGATTAGAATACGGCCGAGGCAATAAGTCCATGCCTGTCGTAAGATGCGACTAATGGGTAGAAGTCGAGAGGTGAAGAGTGTATATGTGTGTGTGCGTGTGTGCGTACGTGTGTGAGTGTGTGTGTGAATATGTGTGTGTCAGTGTGTGTGTGTCCGTGCGGCTCGCAGAGATTAGAATACGGCCGAGGCAATAAGTCCATGCCTGTCGTAAGATGCGACTAATGGGTAGAAGTCGAGAGGTGAAGAGTGTATTTGTGTGTGTGTGTGCGTGTGTGCGTGTGTGTGTGCGTGTGTGCGTGTGTGTGTGTGAGTGTGTGTGTGTGTTTGTTCGGCTCGCAGAGATGAGAACACGGCCGTGGCAAGAAGTCCCTGCCTGTCGTAAGAGGCGACTAATGAATAGGAGTCTAGAGGTGAAGAGTGTATGTGTCTTTGTGTGTGTGCGTGTGTTTGTGCGTGTGTGAGTATGTGTGTGTATGTGTGTGTGTCCGTTTGGCTTGCAGAGATAAGAACACGGCCGTGGCAAGAAGGCCCTGCCTGTCGTAAGAGGCGACTAATGGGTAGGAGTCGAGAGGTGAAGAGTGTATGTGTGTGTGAGTGTGCGTGTGTGTGTGTGTGTGCGTGTGTGAGTGTGTGTGTGTATTTGTGTGTGTGAGTGTGTGTGTCCAGTCGGCATAAGAACACGGCCGTGGCAAGAAGGCCCTGCCTGTCGTAAGAGGCGACTAATGGGTAGGAGTCGAGTGGTGAAGAGTGTATATGTGTGTGCGTATGTGCGTGTGTGTGCGTGTGAGAGGGTGTGTGTATGTGTGTGTGTGTCCGTTCGGCTTGCAGAGATAAGAGCAGGACCGAGTCAAGAAGGCCCTGCCTATCGTAAGAGGCGACTAATAGGTAGGATTCGAGAGGTAAAGATCGTATGTGTGTGTGCGTGTGTGCGTGTTTGTGTGTGTGCGTGTGTGCGTGCGTGTGTGAGTATGTGTGTGTATGTGTGTGTATGTGTGTGTGTGTATCCCTTCGGCTCGCAGAGATAGGTATACGTCCGTGGCAAGAAGGCCCTGCCTGTCTTAAGAGGCGACTAATGGATAGGAGTCGAGAGGTGGAGAGTGTGTGCGTGTGCGTGTGCGTGTGTGTGCGTGTGTAAGTGTGTGTGTGTATGTGTGTGTGTCTGTTTGGCTTGCAGAGATAAGAATAAGGCCGAGGCAAGAAGGCCCTGCCTCTTGTAATGGGCGACTAATAAGTAGGAGTCGAGAGGTGAAGAGTGTATGTGTGTGTGTGCGTGTTTGCGTGTGTGTGTGCGTTTGTGAGTATGTGTGTGTGTCCGTTCGGCTTGCAGAGATAAGAACACGACCAAGCCAAGAAGGCCCTGCCTATCGTAAGAGGCGGCTAATAGGTAGGAGTCGAGAGGTGAAGAGTGTATGTGTGTGTGCGTGTGTGCGTGTGTGTGTGCGTGTGTGAGTATGTGTGTGTGTCCGTTCGGCTTGCAGAGATAAGAACTCGGCCAAGGCAAGAAGGCCCTGCCTGTCGTAAGAGGCGACTAATAGGTCGGAGTCGAGAGGTGAAGAATGTATGTGTGTGTGCCTGTGTGCGTGTTTGTGTGTGTGTGAGTGTATGTGTGTGTGCGTGTGTGCGTGTGTGTGTGCGTGTGTGAGTGTGTGTGTGTCCGGTCGGCTCGCAAAGATAAGAACACGGCCGTGGCAAAAAGGCCCTGCCTGTCGAAAGAGGCGACTAATGGGTAAGAGTCGAGAGGTGAAGAGTTTAGGTGTGTGTGTGTGTTTGAGTGTGTGTGTGTGTGTCTGTATGGCTCGCAGAGATAAAAACACGGCCGTGGCGAAAAGGCCCTGCCTGTCGTAAGAGACGACTAATGGGTAGGAGTCGAGAGGTGAAGAGTGTATGTGTGTGTGTGTGCGTGTGTGCGTGTGTGAGTGTGTGTGTGTGTGTCCGTTCGGCTCGCAGAGATAAGAATACGGCCGTGGCAAGAAGGCCATGCCTGTCGTAAGAGGCGACTAATGGGTAGGAGTCGAGAGGTGAAGAGTGTTTGTGTGTGTGTGCGTGTGTGCGTGTGTGTGTGTGTCCCTTCGGCTCGCAGAGATAAGAATACGGCCGTGGCAAGAAGGCCATGCCTGCTGTAAGGAGCGACTAATGGGTAGGAGTCGAGAGGTGAAGAGTATACGTGTGTGTGTATGTTTGTGTGTGTGTGTGCGTGTGTGAGTGTGTGTGTGTATCTATGTGTGTGTCCGTTTGGCTCGCAGAGTTAAGAATACGGCCGAAGCAAGAAGGCCATGCTTGTCGTAAGTGGCGACTAATGAGTAGAAGTCGAGGGGTGAAGAGTGTATTTGTGTGTGTGTGTGTGTGCGTGTGTGTGTGCCTGTGTGAGGGTGTGTGTGTATGTGTGTGTGTGTGTGTGTCCGTTCGGCTTGCAGAGATAAGAATACGGCCGAGGCAAGAAGGCCCTGCATGCCGTAAGGGGCTTCTCAAAGGTAGGAGTCGAGAGGTGAAGAGTGATTGTGTGTGTGTGTGTGTGTGTGTGCGTGTGTATATGTGTGTGTGTGTGTGCGTGTGTGTGTGTATGTGAGTGTGTGTATGTGTCCGTTTGACTCGCAGAGAAAAGAATACGGCGGTGGCAAGAAGGCCATGCCTGTCGTAAGAGGCGACTAATGGGTAGGAGTCGAGAGGTGAAGAGTGTAGGTGTATGTGTGAGTGTGTGTGTCTGTATGTCTTGCATAGGTAAGAACACGACCGTAGCAAGAAGGCCCTGCCTGTCGTAAGAGGCGACTAATGGGTAGGAGTCGAGAGGTGGAGAGTGTATGTATGTGCATGTGTGCGTGTGTGCGCGTGTGTGTGTGCGTGTGTGAGTGTGTGTGTATGTGTCTGTGTGTTCTTTGGGTCGCAGAGGTAAGAATACAGCCGTGGCAAGAAGGCCATGCCTGTCGTAAGAGGCGACTAATGGGTAGGAATCGAGAGGTGAAGAGTGTATGTGTGCGTGTGTGTGTGTGTGTGAGTATGTGTGTGTGTATGTGTATGTGTGTGTGTGTATCCCTTCGGCTCACAGAGATAAGAATACGGTCGTGGCAAGAAGGCCATGCCTGCTGTAAGGAGCGACTAATGGGTAGGAGTCGATAGGTGAAGAGTGAACGTGTGTGTAAGTGTGTGTGCATGTATGTGTGTCCGTTCGGCTTGCAGAGATAAGAATACAGCCGAGGCAAGAAGGCCCTGCCTGTCGTAAGGGGCAAGTAATAGGTAAGAGTCGAGAGGTGAAGAGTGTAGGTGTGTGTGTGTGTGTGAGTGTGTGTGTGTGTGTCTGTATGGCTCGCAGAGATAAAAACACGGCCGTGGCAAAAAGGCCCTGCCTGTCTTAAGAGACGACTAATGGGTAGGAGTCGAGAGGTGAAGAGTGTATGTGTGTGTGCGTCTGTGCGTGTGTGAGTGTGTGTGTGTGTGTGTGTCCGTTCGGCTCGCAGAGATAAGAATACGGCCGTGGCAAGAAGGCCCTATCTGTCGTAGGAGGCGACTAATGGGTAGGAGTCGAAAGGTGAAGAGTGTATCTGTGTGTGTGTGCGTGTGTGTGTGTGTGAGTGTGTGTGTGTGTGCGTGTGTAAGTGTGTGTGTATGTATGTGCGTCCGTTCGGCCTGCAGAGATAAGAATACAGCCGAGGCAAGAAGGCCCTGCCTGTCGTAAGGGGCGAGTAATAGGTAGGAGTCGAGAGGTGAAGAGTGTATGTGTGTGTGTGCGTGTGTGCGTGTGTGTGCTTGTGTGAGTGTGTGTGTGTGTCCGGTCGTCTTGCAGAGATAAGAACACGGCCGTGGCAACAAGGCCCTGCCTGTCGTAAGAGGCGACTAATGGGTACGAGTCGAGAGGTGAAGAGTGTATGTGTGTGTGTGCGTGTGTGCGTGTGTGTGGTGTGTGAGTGTGTGTGTGTATTTGTGTGTGTGAGTGTGTGTGTGTCTAGTAGACTCGCAGAGATAAGAACACGGCCGTGGCAAGAATGCCCTGCCTGTCGTCAGAGGCGACTAATGGGTAGGAGTCGGGCGCTGAAGAGTGTATATGTGTGTGTGTGCGTGTGTGCGTGTGTGTGCGTGTGTGAGTGTGTTGTGGCGTACAAAACCGAATCTATATAAAAAAATTACAAATTGTACCAAATATAAATCAGACGTACACCCGGAAAGAAAAGTACTATACGGTGACAGTCTGGGAATGGCTCGCGGCTAGACAAAACAGTGGAGATGGTCGTGCGGTCCACAAAACAAAAAAAATCCGAAGTTATATCAGGGGCGCCAGGTAAATTGGCCCACAGCCTTCCCTACGTTGCTATTCAATAAACCACCAACTTACCAATAGGTTTACTACTAAAATACTAAGTAACAGTATACAACCTGAATAAATAAAAAAATAAATGAAATTGTCAGATTAGAATTTAGTCAATTTTAATAAATAGATTCCCAAGATAGTTGAAAATAAATACATACATATTACATATTACAATATTATTTAACTTTACCATAGGCTTAATAAAAAAATAATATAAAAATGCGGCTTCTGCTTGCCTAACAAAAATTCATAAGTTATTTCTACTTAACAGAACAAAATGAAAGGTAAGACGTGTCAAAAGTACCGGACGCTAAGGGGTGTGCGGTTCAATACCAACCAAAAAAAAAATAATTAACGCAAATAGGACACCACGTGAGCTCAAGTGCGTGCGCAGAAAATAATATAAAAAAAATAAATCTCAAATATATAACCCCCCCTTAGACGCAGTTTACAAAATTAAAATAGGTATGTGTAAATATTGAATTAATAAAATAAACCGCAAATTATCTTTAAAAAAAATCTGTAAAGTATTTGTAAATATGAAAATAAAAACTAACAGCAAATAATCTAAAAAAAAAACTATTGTATTCCGCAAACCAAATTAGACGGTGCTTAAATCTTCCGTTGAAAATTAATTATCGATCCATACCTCGAATATTCATATACTTCACCGCGTGGAATTCCAGTTATAGTTCAGCGTGTCTTCAATCCAAAATCCCATACGCTTGCCGATGTACATAGACTTGTGTGACAATGTTGAAAAGTTGAAAATTACAGCCAGATGGAAAAATACGAAGAAGAAGAAGCAGAAAAAAAACAAACAAACCAACCAACCAACCCCTTCTTAGCCAGATTAGGGGTTTGAAATATCCCAAATTGGACCGAAGCGTAGCCGGCTATTTGGACTCGTGATTAAGGCTAATTTCTTGATCTAAATACGACTCCCGGTATTCACGTGTACTGTAGATCCGCTTTTTTTAGCGAAATTGTGGATATTCCAAAAAAAACCCTTCCACGAAGGCAGCAAATCCCCTTGAATATCCACACGGTTCGGACTAGTCCAGATCCCACATGGAACAGCAGCAAAAGCAAAAAAACAAAAATGCCGTTTTTAATCTAGCCCAACCTTTCAGTAACACTCTCAAACCTGGAATCACTTTCTTTCCGTCGTCTTTCCGAACACTTGACAACTTGACACACGGAGGTCACCGAATAGTACCGAGATTCAAAAATTTCAATTTTATGATCCCAATTCTTCCAAGATAACTCTAGAAAGAACGATCTAAATTAGTTTCTTCACAAAAAAGAGGACGTGTTCCCTTAACTTCAGCACAATTTGCCAGACATTACCCCTATTTGAAAATTACTAATTTTATTTTCGCCACCTTGCTTATAATATATTATAGGCAACCGCTCTTACACGTCCTGAATTATTTAAATTTTGATAAAATAGAGGTGGGACTTTCTACTTTAAATTTGGAACGTAACAACACCTCCCTTTCCCAGAGGAAAATTTACGAGGAAAAACTAGACGAAGAAAATTTTCCCTCGCGCTAGCGACACACTACCTAAACTCTGAGCGAAGTCCACACAATCCACACAATCATCATCCACACCGTCTTCACCATGCGCAAGTACTTGGACAACGAAAGACATACCAACCTCAAACCACACGCACAAAGCAACAACTTACTTACAACACTTACTCCACTTCCACACAACAGTCATCTCTCATCGTATGAGATCAAGTAGAATAGTTTCAAATTCCAACGTCAATCTGACAACACTGATTTGGTCGGTTACTGGATGTTGCCCTTATTCGCGACCTCCCAGCTCTGGGGCATCGCTAGTACTTCACTATACCTCGCATAACATGAGTCCATAAGAAACTCTCCACCACTCGACTCTTACTGATACTGCGAGAAACATCTACCGAAACAGTAGTGTAATTCCAATTGTTCATTAAAATAAAAATGAGATAGGTCTTTCAGAATTTAAATCCGTATACAACGAAATTTAGTGAATCATCCAAAACTAAGCTATTATCCAACAAGATTCACCAAAACATAATTATGTGGCTTCGAAAAAATCCCAATTAAATAGAATGGCTTACTAACATCAAAACAAATCCCAACGCCATATCATCGAAGACAACATATTTCTGACCAAACCTAAGTGACATTCAATTCCATAAATCAAAAGAAATTAAGGCTACCGCAACCCTACGACTTCGTATTGGCTACCTAACACAAAAAAAAAACGAATCGGTTGACCATCCAAATACATCCTAAGAACCGATCATAGCCAACACTCAGTCATCCTTCACGGACACAACAAAAAAAAATAAATACAACCAATTTCAGAAGAATTTACTTAGACTAGACAAAACTTTGCTAGTCCGTTCTACTCCGACCTAAATCCTATCGGGATCACCAGTCGGGTTACTAATCCTTAAATCCTTAATATTCCAAATACCTTGATCCTTGCCATTTTCATCCTCTAAACTATATGTCCAGGGGGAAACTTTCTTCTTCACGAAGTAGGGTCCTATCCATCTAGGAGCTAACTTTTTCGTGAAATATTTAGCGGCATCTGACAACACAAAATTTCTCCGCCATACTGACTGATGGGGCTGAAATTCCTCTGGACGTCTCCGTAGATTATAGGTCTTCTCACACTTAGCCGAAGCTTTATCTAAACGTTTTCTAACATCAACAAATAATTCCTGGAGTCCACGCGATCGATTATATCCCATTTTAGCTACTTCGTCCTCCGGGTCTCCGAGTTTGTCCTTTCGGGAAAAATCTCGTCCATCCACTACCATCTTCCGACCGAAATTTATGAAGTAGGGATCTTGACCAGTCGACTCGTGGTATGCAGTGCGCGTAGCACATGCTAGTTTGGCCAAATTTTCATCCCACTTCCTATGGTTGTCAGCTATATAAGTTGCCATCATTGTTTTAAGGGTTCGGTTATAGCGTTCAGATGGATTGCACTGTGGATGATACAACGCATTATAACGAACTGAGACACCATAGGTTTCCATCATTTTCTTGAAAATACCCGAAGTATACTGGACACCATTATCACATAGTAACAGACGTGGAACTCCAAATACGAGGAAAACTTCTTCTTCTATTTTCTTAACGACATGCACGGCTTTTGAGGATCGCAACGGAAATACCAAAGAAAATTTACTAAACACATCCATTACCACTAAGATAAACTTATAGCCTTGAGTTGATCTTGGGAAAGGTCCCATAAGATCGGTTGCTACTATCTCCCATGGTTGAGTAGCTTTAGGTTGAGGAGTCATAAAGCCTTTGGGCTTACCTTGTTCCACCTTATGCATGGCACACAGTGAGCAACGTACAACGTAACGAGACACATCACTCCGCAGTTTCGGCCAAAAATACTTCTCGTTAATACGCTTATAAGTTTTCAGGATCCCCATATGACCTGCTAAAGGACTATCATGACACAACTTCAGCACTTCCAATCGTTGACCCTTAGGAACGACTTCCTTCCAATTGTCCGCTTCCTCGACCAAAAATCCATAACTGGGACGGATGTATTTATAAAGTTTGCCACCAGACATTCTCCACTGAGGATACTTCAAGGGATTAGACTCGATTTTTCTACAAAGTTTATCATACCAACTATCACCACTAGGAAGCGGTACAACCTCTTCAACCATATCAAGCACGGGAACTGACCGAGATAACAAATCGGGGACAACATGTTCTTTTCCTTTCCGATGCACAATCTTAAAGTCATATTGTTGCAATCTTACCGCCCATCGAGCTAATCTTCCAGTAGGATCCTTCAAATTTTGAAGCCATACGAGGGATGCGTGATCAGTCACGACCGTAAACGGAACACCCTCCAAATAAGGACGCAGTTTTTCGACTGCCCATAACACAGCTAAACATTCCCGTTCCGTCGTGGAAAAATTCCTTTCTTGACGCGTTAGTGATCTGCTCAGGAAACTAATTACTTCGTCACCATCCGGGCCTGGCTGCAATAACACGGCGCCCACTCCATATCCTGAGGCATCACATTGGACAACAAAAGGCAAATTGTAGTCAGGACAATTAAGTATCGGAGCAGAAACTAGACATTCTTTTATTTTCTGAAAAGATTCTTCACAACTCGGGGTCCAATTGAATTTTCTTCCTTTCTTCAATATCGCTGTAATTGGAGCTAGTAGTGTCGCAAAGGAAGGAATAAATCTTCGATACCAGGAAAATGTGCCTATGATGCTACGAACTTCCTTGACGGATGTGGGTGTTGGGATACGTAGCATAGCCTTGACCTTATCACCATCAACATGTAGTCCATTCCTATCAACCACATGACCCAAATACTTTAGTTCCGGTCTACAAAATTGACATTTATCCCAGCTAACGGTTAACTTAGCTTCTCTCAAGCGTCTAAAGACTTCCTCTAAGATCCTTACATGTTCTTCAATAGACTTTGTCACGATGACCACGTCATCCAAGTAAGTAAAAACATAGGGTTCCAACTCCGGACCGAGGACACGATCTATCAACCTCTGCCATGTAGCCGGGGCATTATGTAATCCAAAAGGCATTCTGCAAAACTGAAAAAGACCTCGACCAGGAACCGTAAAAGCAGTATAAGGCCTGGAAGCCTTAGCAACAGGTACCTGCCAATACGCCGACTTAATGTCTATGGTGGAAAGATAATGCGCGTTCTTTAATTTATTTAAAATATTAGAGATGTACGGTAATGGGTAGCCATCCCTCTCTGTTACGGCATTAAGCTTTCGATAGTCTACGCAGAACCTCCATTTTGGTTCTTCACCTTCTGGAACTTTTTTCTTCACCAAGAGAATCGGGGACGACCAAGCACTATTCGATCGCTCCACTACTCCTTTCGCCAACATATCTTCTAGCTCTTTATCAATATGGCTTTGGATTACTGGGGATACAGGATAGTAACGTTGTTTTATGGGTGCAGATTTACAAACAATCACATGCTCAGTGACATCAGTACAACCAAGAGAAGTGCCCATTAGTTCACGACTTCTATTAATAACTTCCTCCAATTGCGACTTCTCTGCATCGGTCAAAATAGTTTGACCTCGGAGATGATCCACTGAACCTACCATTGCTGGAGCGTCCGAAAAATACCATTCGTTATGCCTCAAATCTGGAACGATACCCATAACACGCCAAAAATCAGATCCTAAAATCAGAATGTGCGGTACGTCCAAAATAACTAATACTGGCAAGACACGCAAGCGATCCCTAACCATGAAAGGTACTAAACATTCCCCCAACGATTCACACATCTGACCATTCGCCACTCTACAAACGGTCTTCTTCGAAGTATCCAACTCTAAACCCAAGTTTTGTAAAAATTTCCAACCAGTTCTTCCTACAATGGTCTTTGAAGCACCAGAATCCAATAATCCCAAAATTTCCTTTCCTAAGACTTTAACTTTCAAATATGGACGTTCATCTCCTTCGGAATGATGTAAAATAAAGTCTAAAATAGGACGTAGGTTGGTCGAGTCAACGTCGGCAACACCTCTTCGACCAGTTAGGTGCGCTTCCTTCCGTTTCCCGAATTACACGAAGGACAAGTTCTGACTGTAAACCCTTCTTTCTTACACTTAAAACAGTGAACAGCCTCCTTCTTCATTAGACACCCTACTGCCTTATGGCCTGACTGATTACAACGATAACAGATTAAAGTCCTAAACTTTCCTCTAGCGGACTCCGATTCGGATGAAACAACAGGACCCTCACTAACACTACTACAACTTTCAGCATCCACACTGATATAAGCTAGGTCCTTTTCCAAAGTATTCATTTTCCTACTATTCGGTTCAACATAGTTCCTAATACAATCACGTCTTTCCTCCATACTGCGACATAGAACACGAAGTTCCTCCAAGGTAGCTGGCAAAGGATCACGTAATCTATCTTGATAGAACGGATGCAAATTCCTAATAACTATAGACAATTTAACTTCCTCTGGAACATGACAACGCAAGCGATTAAAGTAACTATTCATTATTGCCAAGTAAACTCCAATAGTCTCAGACGAATGCTGAGTTCTCCTCCGAAGCTCTTCAAAAAGCGCTTCCCCATGGTGAGCTGACAGGTACTCCCTACGAAACTCTTCAACTAATTCAGCCCAACTCCCTACACGTAGACGAACATCTTTATAAAACTGATAGGCTTTATCCGAAAATAAATCTATACCTGATTCCAAAAGTATACTATCTGGTACATGACGAGCGAGACTCAATTCATTCACCATCTCAAAAAATGCAGAAATAGACATACCCCTAGCAGAACCTGAAAACTTTTCTATTCCCCATTTATGAGGAAGTATCATCCCAGAAGAAAAACTAGAGACAGACCCTGAAAAAACATTATTACCAGCTTGTGACATCGCTCCAGGAGAAGAAGCATGAACTTGTCCTACCCCTGCCTGAAAAGACTGATTTAAAACCGAAATCACATCGAGCGCTACTGGTACCGAACCAGATCCGATTGGATGCTGCTTATCATGTAAATCCTGTGACAACTTCAAAATCTCAGCAAGAAAGTCTGACTTAACAACCTGGGCTGCGTCTGCATCATCACCTGTTGGCAATACCATAAGATCAATTCTCCCCAAGACATGGTTAATCTGTGTCCGCAATCTCAAGGACTCAGCACAAGTAGGAGTTCCGGCAAACTTTCCAACAGCCGTATTCAGCTCCGCAAGTTTAGTCTCGATTGCAGTTTTATCCTGTGAAAAGGTGAATGGGTGCTCAGGATATCTAAAGCTTTCATTTGCTGCCTCACGACTAAGTGCATCAGACAGACTAGACCTCATAGACTCAACAGTGCCAGTAGACACTCCACGAATTTTGAGTTCATATTCCAGTTCCTCTTTCCTTAAGTAGTTGGGTACAAGTTTTCGCACCATCTTGCCAAAGTTCAAAATTTAAAAAAAAATGTATCAACCGAAAGGAGCAAATATTCAAACAAAATCAAGATATAAGTAAAAATATTAACACACAGGTACAGTTTACTTTATTAATGGGAGCAAACCAAAAGCAAAATAAAAGTAATAGTCGCTTTATTCAATCTATAAAATTTCACAAAAGATTTTCAAAATTTCATTGTTTCAGAACAAATTACAAGTCACAACATAATCTCAAAAAAAAAGATTTTACATTCCCTAACATAAGTAAGTTAAACCACAATGTAGAATTTCGAAGTCCAACTTCTCAAAAAAATAAATTTGAACTCCAACTGAAATAGAAATATTTCAAAGTCCTAATATATCCATAATTCTTCTAAGTTCCACAACACCACTTCAAAGTATCTTCTTTTAAGTTCCATTTTTGGCTTCTTCCAACTTCACGTCACACAAAAAAAAACTAGTAAGCACTTCTTGGCATACACTTCCACTAAACACGAAGTTCTAAGACTACTACTAAGTGCAAAACCAGTGGTAAAGTAAATAAATCAAAGTTAGTCAATTAAAGCCCAAACACGTTAGGTTAACTAATTAAAAGGAATCTACACAAGGGGTTGACAAAAAAAAGGTTAATTAATTAAGGGCCCCACGTTGGGCGCCAAAATATGTGGCGTACAAAACCGAATCTATATAAAAAAATTACAAATTGTACCAAATATAAATCAGACGTACACCCGGAAAGAAAAGTACTATACGGTGACAGTCTGGGAATGGCTCGCGGCTAGACAAAACAGTGGAGATGGTCGTGCGGTCCACAAAACAAAAAAAATCCGAAGTTATATCAGGGGCGCCAGGTAAATTGGCCCACAGCCTTCCCTACGTTGCTATTCAATAAACCACCAACTTACCAATAGGTTTACTACTAAAATACTAAGTAACAGTATACAACCTGAATAAATAAAAAAATAAATGAAATTGTCAGATTAGAATTTAGTCAATTTTAATAAATAGATTCCCAAGATAGTTGAAAATAAATACATACATATTACATATTACAATATTATTTAACTTTACCATAGGCTTAATAAAAAAATAATATAAAAATGCGGCTTCTGCTTGCCTAACAAAAATTCATAAGTTATTTCTACTTAACAGAACAAAATGAAAGGTAAGACGTGTCAAAAGTACCGGACGCTAAGGGGTGTGCGGTTCAATACCAACCAAAAAAAAAATAATTAACGCAAATAGGACACCACGTGAGCTCAAGTGCGTGCGCAGAAAATAATATAAAAAAAATAAATCTCAAATATATAACCCCCCCTTAGACGCAGTTTACAAAATTAAAATAGGTATGTGTAAATATTGAATTAATAAAATAAACCGCAAATTATCTTTAAAAAAAATCTGTAAAGTATTTGTAAATATGAAAATAAAAACTAACAGCAAATAATCTAAAAAAAAAACTATTGTATTCCGCAAACCAAATTAGACGGTGCTTAAATCTTCCGTTGAAAATTAATTATCGATCCATACCTCGAATATTCATATACTTCACCGCGTGGAATTCCAGTTATAGTTCAGCGTGTCTTCAATCCAAAATCCCATACGCTTGCCGATGTACATAGACTTGTGTGACAATGTTGAAAAGTTGAAAATTACAGCCAGATGGAAAAATACGAAGAAGAAGAAGCAGAAAAAAAACAAACAAACCAACCAACCAACCCCTTCTTAGCCAGATTAGGGGTTTGAAATATCCCAAATTGGACCGAAGCGTAGCCGGCTATTTGGACTCGTGATTAAGGCTAATTTCTTGATCTAAATACGACTCCCGGTATTCACGTGTACTGTAGATCCGCTTTTTTTAGCGAAATTGTGGATATTCCAAAAAAAACCCTTCCACGAAGGCAGCAAATCCCCTTGAATATCCACACGGTTCGGACTAGTCCAGATCCCACATGGAACAGCAGCAAAAGCAAAAAAACAAAAATGCCGTTTTTAATCTAGCCCAACCTTTCAGTAACACTCTCAAACCTGGAATCACTTTCTTTCCGTCGTCTTTCCGAACACTTGACAACTTGACACACGGAGGTCACCGAATAGTACCGAGATTCAAAAATTTCAATTTTATGATCCCAATTCTTCCAAGATAACTCTAGAAAGAACGATCTAAATTAGTTTCTTCACAAAAAAGAGGACGTGTTCCCTTAACTTCAGCACAATTTGCCAGACATTACCCCTATTTGAAAATTACTAATTTTATTTTCGCCACCTTGCTTATAATATATTATAGGCAACCGCTCTTACACGTCCTGAATTATTTAAATTTTGATAAAATAGAGGTGGGACTTTCTACTTTAAATTTGGAACGTAACAGTGTGTGTATGTTTGTGTGTCCGTTTGGATTGCAGAGATAAGAATACGGCCAAGGCAAGAAGACCCTGCCTTTTGTAAGGGGCGACTAATAGGTAGGAGACGAGAGGTGAAGAGTGTATGTGTGTATGCGTGTGTGCGTGTGTGTGTGCGTGTGTGAGTATGTGTGTGTGTCCGTTTGGCTTGCAGAGATAAGAATACAGCCGAGGCAAGAAGGCCCTGCCTGTCGTAAGGGGCAAGTAATAGGTAAGAGTCGAGAGGTGAAGAGTGTAGGTGTGTGTGTGTGTGTGAGTGTGTGTGTGTGTGTCTGTATGGCTCGCAGAGATAAAAACACGGCCGTGGCAAAAAGGCCCTGCCTGTCTTAAGAGACGACTAATGGGTAGGAGTCGAGAGGTGAAGAGTGTATGTGTGTGTGTGCGTCTGTGCGTGTGTGAGTGTGTGTGTGTGTGTGTGTGTGTCCGTTCGGCTCGCAGAGATAAGAATACGGCCGTGGCAAGAAGGCCCTATCTGTCGTAGGAGGCGACTAATGGGTAGGAGTCGAAAGGTGAAGAGTGTATGTGTGTGGTGTGCGTGTGTGTGTGTGTGTGAGTGTGTGTGTGTGTGTGCGTGTGTGAATGTGTGTGTATGTATGTGTGTCCGTTCGGCCTGCAGAGATAAGAATACAGCCGAGGCAAGAAGGCCCTGCCTGTCGTAAGGGGCGAGTAATAGGTAGGAGTCGAGAGGTGAAGAGTGTATGTGTGTGTGTGCGTGTGTGCGTGTGTGTGCTTGTGTGAGTGTGTGTGTGTGTCCGGTCGTCTCGCAGAGATAAGAACACGGCCGTGGCAACAAGGCCCTGCCTGTCGTAAGAGGCGACTAATGGGTACGAGTCGAGAGGTGAAGAGTGTATGTGTGTGTGTGCGTGTGTGCGTGTGTGTGGTGTGTGAGTGTGTGTGTGTATTTGTGTGTGTGAGTGTGTGTGTGTCCAGTAGGCTCGCAGAGATAAGAACACGGCCGTGGCAAGAAGGCCCTGCCTGTCGTAAGAGGCGACTAATGGGTAGGAGTCGAGAGGTGGAGAGTGTATGTATGTGCATGTGTGCGTGTGTGCGCGTGTGTGTGTGCGTGTGTGAGTGTGTGTGTATGTGTCTGTGTGTTCTTTGGGTCGCAGAGGTAAGAATACAGCCGTGGCAAGAAGGCCATGCCTGTCGTAAGAGGCGACTAATGGGTAGGAATCGAGAGGTGAAGAGTGTATGTGTGCGTGTGTGTGTGTGTGTGAGTATGTGTGCGTGTATGTGTATGTGTGTGTGTGTATCCCTTCGGCTCACAGAGATAAGAATACGGTCGTGGCAAGAAGGCCATGCCTGCTGTAAGGAGCGACTAATGGGTAGGAGTCGATAGGTGAAGAGTGAACGTGTGTGTAAGTGTGTGTGCATGTATGTGTGTCCGTTCGGCTTGCAGAGATAAGAATACAGCGAGGCAAGAAGGCCCTGCCTGTCGTAAGGGGCGAGTAATAGGTAGGAGTCGTGAGGTGAAGAGTGTAGGTGTGTGTGTGTCCGTGTGTGTGAGTGTGTGTGTGTCCGTTCGGCTCGCAAAGATAAGAATACGGCGGTGGCAAGAAGGCCCTGCCTGTCGTAAGTGGCGACTAATGGGTAGGAGTTGAGATGTGAAGAGTTCATGTGTGTGTGTGCATGTGCGTGTGCGTGTGTGAGTGTGTGTTTATGTATGTGTGTCCGTTCGGCTTGCAGAGATAAGAATACAGCCGAGGCAAGAAGGCCCTGCCTGTCGTAAGGGGCAAGTAATAGGTAAGAGTCGAGAGGTGAAGAGTGTAGGTGTGTGTGTGTGTGTGTGAGTGTGTGTGTGTGTCTGTATGGCTCGCAGAGATAAAAACACGGCCGTGGCAAAAAGGCCCTGCCTGTCTTAAGAGACGACTAATGGGTAGGAGTCGAGAGGTGAAGAGTGTATGTGTGTGTGTGCGTCTGTGCGTGTGTGAGTGTGTGTGTGTGTGTCCGTTCGGCTCGCAGAGATAAGAATACGGTAGTGGCAAGAAGGCCCTATCTGTCGTAGGAGGCGACTAATGGGTAGGAGTCGAAAGGTGAAGAGTGTATGTGTGTGTGTGTGCGTGTGTGCGTGTGTGTGTATGTATGTGTGTCCGTTCGGCCTGCAGAGATAAGAATACAGCCGAGGCAAGAAGGCCCTGCCTGTCGTAAGGGGCGAGTAATAGGTAGGAGTCGAGAGGTGAAGAGTGTATGTGTGTGTGTGCGTGTGTGCGTGTGTGCGTGTGTGTGCTTGTGTGAGTGTGTGTGTGTGTCCGGTCGTCTCGCAGAGATAAGAACACGGCCGTGGCAACAAGGCCCTGCCTGTCGTAAGAGGCGACTAATGGGTACGAGTCGAAAGGTGAAGAGTGTATGTGTGTGTGTGCGTGTGTGCGTGTGTGTGGTGTGTGAGTGTGTGTGTGTATTTGTGTGTTTGAGTGTGTGTGTGTCCAGTAGGCTCGCAGAGATAAGAACACGGCCGTGGCAAGAAGGCCCTGCCTGTCGTCAGAGGCGACTAATGGGTAGGAGTCGAGTGCTAAAGAGTGTATATGTGTGTGTGTGCGTGTGTGTGCGTGTGTGAGTGTGTGTGTATGTTTGTGTGTCCGTTTGGATTGCAGAGATAAGAATACGGCCAAGGCAAGAAGACACTGCCTTTTGTAAGGGGCGACTAATAGGTAGGAGACGAGAGGTGAAGAGTGTATGTGTGTGTGTGCGTGTGTGCGTGTGTGTGTTTGTGTGAGTTTGTGTGTGTGTCCGGTCGTCTCGCAGAGATAAGAACACGGCCGTGGCAACAAGGCCTGCCTGTCGTAAGAGGCGACTAATGGGTACGAGTCGAAAGGTGAAGATTGTATGTGTGTGTGTGCCTGTGTGCGTGTGTGTGGTGTGTGAGTGTGTGTGTGTATTTGTGTGTGTGAGTGTGTGTGTGTGTGTGTGTGCGTGTGTGAGTGTGTGTGTATGTATGTGTGTCCGTTCGGCCTGCAGAGATAAGAATACAGCCGAGGCAAGAAGGCCCTGCCTGTCGTAAGGGGCGAGTAATAGGTAGGAGTCGAGAGGTGAAGAGTGTATGTGTGTGTGTGCGTGTGTGCGTGTGTGTGCTTGTGTGAGTGTGTGTGTGTGTCCGGTCGTCTCGCAGAGATAAGAACACGGCCGTGGCAACAAGGCCCTGCCTCTCGTAAGAGGCGACTAATGGGTACGAGTCGAAAGGTGAAGAGTGTATGTGTGTGTGTGCGTGTGTGCGTGTGTGTGGTGTGTGAGTGTGTGTGTGTATTTGTGTGTGTGAGTGTGTGTGTGTCCAGTAGGCTCGCAGAGATAAGAACACGGCCGTGGCAAGAAGGCCCTGCCTGTCGTCAGAGGCGACTAATGGGTAGGAGTCGAGTGCTGAAGAGTGTATATGTGTGTGTGTGCGTGTGTGCGTGTGTGTGCGTGTGTGAGTGTGTGTGTATGTTTGTGTGTCCGTTTGGATTGCAGAGATAAGAATACGGCCAAGGCAAGAAGACCCTGCCTTTTGTAAGGGGCGACTAATAGGTAGGAGACGAGAGGTGAAGAGTGTATGTGTGTATGCGTGTGTGCGTGTGTGTGTGCGTGTGTGAGTATGTGTGTGTGTCCGTTTGGCTTGCAGAGATAAGAATACGGCCGAGGCAAGAAGGCCCTGCCTCTTGTAAGGGGCGACTAATAGGTAGGAGTCGAGAGGTGAAGAGTGTATGTGTGCGTGCGTGTGTGCGTGTGTGTGTGAGTGTGTGTGTATGTGTATGTGTGTCCCTTTGGCTCGCAGAGATAAGAAATCAGCGGTTTCAAGAAGGCCATGCCTGTCGTAAGAGGTGACTAATGGGTAGGAGTCGAGAGGTGAAGAGTGTATGTGTCTGTGTGTATGTGTGTGTGTTTCCGTTCGGCTCGCAGAGATAAGAATACGTCCGTGGCAAGAAGGCCCTGCCTGTCTTAAGAGGCGACTAATGGATAGGAATCGAGAGGTGGAGAGTGTGTGCGTGTGGGTGTGCGTGTGCGTGTGTGCGTGTGTGCCTGTGTGCGTGTGTTTGTGTGTGCGTGTGTGTGTGTGTCCGTTCGGCTTGCAGAGATAAGAACACGGCCGTGGCAAGAAGTCCCTGCCTGTCGTAAGAGGAGAATTATGGGTAGAAGTCGAGAGGTGAATAGTGTATTTGTGCTTGCGTGTGTGTGTTTGTGTGTGAGTGTGTGTGTGTGTGTCCGTTCGGCTCGCAGAGATAAGAATGCGTTCGTTGCAAGAAGGCCCTGCCTGTCTTAAGAGGCGACTAATGGATAGGAGTCGAGAGGTGGAGAGTGTGTGCGTGTGCGTGTACGTGTGCGTGTGTACGTGTGTGCCTGTGTGCGTGTGTTTGTGTGTGCGTGTGTGTGTGTCCGGTCGGCTCGCTGAAATGAGAACACGGCCGTGGCAAGAAGGCCCTGCCTGTCGTAAGAGGCGACTAATGGGTAGGAGTCGAGAGGTGAAGAGTGTATGTGTGTGTGTGTACGTGTGTGCGTGTTGTGTGCGTGTGTGAGTATGTGTGTGTGTCCGTTCGGCTTGCAGAGATAAGAATACGTCCGTGGCAAGAAGTCCCTGAATGTCGTAAGAGGCGACTAATGGGTAGGAGTCGAGAGGTTAAGAGTGTATGTGTATGTGTGTGTGCGTGTGTGGGTGTGTGTGTGTTTGTGCGTGTGTAAATATGTGTTTGTATGTATGTGTGTGTCCATTCGGTTCGCAAAGATTAGAATACGGCCGAGGCAAGAAGGCCCTGCCTCTTGTAAGGGGCGACTAATAGGTAGGAGTCGAGAGGTGAATAGTGTATGTGTATGTGTGTGTGCGTGTGTGGGTGTGTGTGTGTTTGTGCGTGTGTAAATGTATGTGTGTATGTATGTGTGTGTCCATTCGGTTCGCACAAATTAGAATACGGCCGAGGCAAGAAGGCCATGCCTGTCGTAAGAGGCGACTAATGGGTAGGAGTCGAGAGGTGAAAAGTGTATTTGTGTGTGTGCGTGTGTGTGCGTGTGTGCGTGCTTGTGTGTGTGAGTGTGTGTGTGTATGTGTGTGTGTCCGTTTGGCTTGCAGAGATAAGAATACGGCCGAGGCAAGAAGGCCCTGCCTGTCTTAAGAGGCGACTAATGGATAGGAGTCGAGAGGTGAAGAGGGTGTGCGGGTGCGTGTACGTGTGCGTGTGTGCGTGTGTGCCTGTGTGCGTGTGTTTGTCTGTGCGTGTGTGTGTGTGTCCGTTCGGCTCGCAGAGATAAAAATACGTCCGTGGCAAGAAGGCCCTGCCTGTCTTAAGAGGCGACTAATGGATAGGAATCGAGAGGTGGAGAGTGTGTGCGTGAGCGTGTGCGTTTGCGTGTGTGCGTTTGTGCCTGTGTGCGTGTGTTTGTGTGTGCGTGTGTGTGTGTGTCCGGTCGGCTCGCTGAAATGAGAACACGGCCGTGGCAAGAAGGCCCTGACTGTCGTAAGAGGCGACTAATGGGTAGGAGTCGAGAGGTTAAGAGTGTATGTGTATGTGTGTGTGTTTGTGCGTGTGTAAATATGTGTGTGTATGTATGTGTGTGTCCATTCGGTTCGCAGAGATTAGAATACGGCCGAGGCAAGAAGGCCCTGCCTCTTGTAAGGGGCGACTAATAGGTAGGAGTCGAGAGGTGAATAGTGTATGTGTATGTGTGGGTGCGTGTGTGGGTGTGTGTGTGTTTGTGCGTGTGTAAATGTGTGTGTGTATGTAGGTATGTGTCCATTCGGCTTGCAGAGATAAGAATACGGCCAAGGCAAGAAGGCCCTGCCTGTCTTAAGAGGTTACTAATGGATAGGAGTCGAGAGGTGGAGAGTGTGTGCGTGTGCGTGTGCGTGTGCGTGTGTGCGTGTGTGTGTGTGTGTGCGTGTGAGCGTGCGTGTGTGTTTGAGTGTGTGTGTATGTCCGTTCGGCTCGCAGAGGTAAGAACATGGCCGTAGCAAGAAGGCCCTGCCTGTTATAAGAAGCGACTAATGGGTAGGAGTCGAGAGGTAAAGAGTGTATGTGTGTGTGTGCGTGTGTGCGTGTGTGTGTGCGTGTGTAAGCGTGTGTGTATGTGTGTGTGTCCGTTCGGCTTGCAGAGATAAGAATACGGCCGAGGCAAGAAGGCCCTGCCTGTCTTAAGTGGTGACTAATGGATTGGAGTCGGGAGGCGGAGAGTGTGTGCGTGTGCGTATGCGTGTGCGTGTGAGTGTGCGTGTGCGTGTGTGCGTGTGTGTGTGTGCGTGTGTGAGTATGTGTGTGTGTCCGTTCGGCTTGCAGAGATAAGAATACGTCCGTGGCAAGAAGTCCCTGAATGTCGTAAGAGGCGACTAATGGGTAGGAGTCGAGAGGTTAAGAGTGTATATGTGTGTGTGAGTGTGTGTGTGTCTGTTCGGCTTGCAGAGATAAGAACACGGCCGAGGCAAGAAGACCCTGCCTGTCGTGAGAGACGACTAATAGGTAGGAGTCGAGAGGTGAAGAATATATGTGTGTGTGCGTATGTGCGTTTTTGTGTGTGTGAGTGTATGTGTGTGTGCGTGTGTGCGTGCGTGTGTGCGTGTGTGTGTGAGTGTGTGTGTATGTGTGTGTCCGTTCGGCTTGCAGAGATAAGAACACGGCCGTGGCAAGTAGTCCCTGCCTGTCGTAAGAGGAGAATAATGGGTAGGAGTCGAGAGGTGAAGAGTGTGTGCGTGTGCGTGTGCGTGTGCGAGTGCGTGTGTGTGTGTGCGTGTGTGTGTGTGTCCGTTCGGCTTGCAGAGATAAGAACACGGCCGTGGCAAGAAGTCCCTGCCTGTCGTAAGAGGAGAATAATGGGTAGGAGTCGAGAGGTGAAGAGTGTATGTGTGTGTGTGTGCGTGTGTGCGTACGTGTGTGAGTGTGTGTGTGAATGTGTGTGTGTGTGTGTCAGTGTGTGTGTCCGGTCGGCTCGCAGAGATAAGAACACGGCCGTAGCAAGAAGTCCCTGCCTGTCGTAAGAGGCGACTAATGAATAGGAGTCGAGAGGTGAAGAGTGTATGTGTCTTTGTGTGTGTGCGTGTGTTTGTGCGTGTGTGAGTATGTGTGTGTATTTGTGTGTGTGTGTCCGTTTGGCTTGCAGAGATATGAATACGGCCGAGGCAAGAAGGCCCTGCCTGTCTTAAGAGGCGACTAATGGATAGGAGTCGAGAGGTGGAGAGTGTGTGCGTGTGCGTGTACGTGTGCGTGTGTGCGTGTGTGCCTGTGTGCGTGTGTTTGTGTGTGCGTGTGTGTGTGTCCGTTCGGCTTGCAGAGATAAGAACACGGCCGTGGCAAGAAGTCCCTGCCTGTCGTAAGAGGAGAATAATGGGTAGGAGTCGAGAGGTGAAGAGTGTATGTGTGTGTTTGCGTGTGTGCGTACGTGTGTGAGTGTGTGTGTGAATGTGTGTGTGTGTCAGTGTGTGTATGCCCGGTCGGCTCGCAGAGATAAGAACACGGCCGTGGCAAGAAGTCCCTGCCTGTCGTAAGAGGCGACTAATGAATAGGAGTCGAGAGGTGAAGAGTGTATGTGTCTTTGTGTGTGTGCGTGTGTTTGTGCGTGTGTGAGTATGTGTGTGTATTTGTGTGTGGGTGTGTGTCCGTTTGGCTTGCAGAGATAAGAATACGACCGAGGCAAGAAGGCCCTGCCTGTCGTAAGAAACGACTAATGGGTAGGAGTCGAGAGGTGGAGAGTGTGTGCGTGTGCGTGTGTGTGTGTGTCCGTTCGGCTTGCAGAGATAAGAACACAGCCGTGGCAAGAAGTCCCTGCCTGTCGTAATAGGAGAATAATGGGTAGGAGTCGAGAGGTCAAGAGTGTATGTGTGTGTGCGTGTGTGCGTGTGTGTGTGCGTGTGTGAGTATGTGTGTGTGTTAGTTTGGCTTGCAGAGATAAGAATACGGCCGAGGCCAGAAGGCCCTGCCTCTTGTAAGGGTCAACTAAAAAGTAGGAGTCGAGAGGTAAAGAGTGTATGTGTGTGTGTGCGTGTGTGCGTGTGTGTGTGCGTGTGTGTGTGGGTGTGTGAGTATGTGTGTGTGTTAGTTTGGCTTGCAGAGATGAGAACACGACCGCGGCAAGAAGGCCCTGCTTATCGTAAGAGGCGACTAAAAGGTAGGAGTCGAGAGGTGAAGAGTGTATGTGTGTGTTTGCGTGTGTGCGTACGTGTGTGAGTGTGTGTGTGAATGTGTGTGTGTGTGTGTGTGTGTGCACCGTCGGCTCGCAGAGATAAGAACACGGCCGTGGCAAGAAGTCCCTGCCTGTCGTAAGAGGCGACTAATGAATAGGAGTCGAGAGGTGAAGAGTGTATGTGTCTTTGTGTGTGTGCGTGTGTTTGTGCGTGTGTGAGTGTGTGTGTGTATTTGTGTGTGGGTGTGTGTCCGTTTGGCTTGCAGAGATAAGAATACGACCGAGGCAAGAAGGCCCTGCCTGTCGTAAGAAACGACTAATGGGTAGGAGTCGAGAGGTGGAGAGTGTGTGCGTGTGCGTGTGTGTGTGTGTCCGTTCGGCTTGCAGAGATAAGAACACGGCCGTGGCAAGAAGTCCCTGCCTGTCGTAAGAGGAGAATAATGGGTAGGAGTCGAGAGGTGAAGAGTGTATGTGTGTGTGTGTGTGCGTGTGTGCGTGTGTGGGCGTGTGTGAGTGTGTGTGTATGTGTGTGTGTCCGTTTGGCTTGCAGAGATAAGAATACGGCCGAGGCCAGAAGGCCCTGCCTCTTGTAAGGGTCAACTAAAAAGTAGGAGTCGAGAGGTAAAGAGTGTATGTGTGTGTGTGCGTGTGTGCGTGTGTGTGTGCGTGTGTGTGTGGGTGTGTGAGTATGTGTGTGTGTTAGTTTGGCTTGCAGAGATGAGAACACGACCGCGGCAAGAAGGCCCTGCTTATCGTAAGAGGCGACTAAAAGGTAGGAGTCGAGAGGTGAAGAGTGTATGTGTGTGTGCGTGTGTGCGTGTGTGTGTTTGTGCGTGTGTGAGTGTGTGTGTATAAGTGTGTGTGTCCGTTCGGCTTGCAGAGATATGAATACGGCCGGGGCAAGAAGGCCCTGCCTATCGTAAGAGGCGACTAATAGGTAGGAGTCGAGAGGTGAAGAGTGTATGTTTGTGTGCGTGTGTGTGTGCGTGTGTGAGTATGTGTGTGTGTCCGTTCAGCTTGCAGAGATAAGAATACGGCCGTGGCAAAAAGGCCATGCTTGCTGTAAGGAGCGACTAATTGGTAGTAGTCGATAGGTGAAGAGTGTATGTGTGTGTGCGTGTGTGCGTGTATGTGTGTTTGTGCGTGTGTGAGTGTGTGTGTATAAGTGTGTGTGTCCGTTCGGCTTGCAGAGATATGAATACGGCCGGGGCAAGAAGGCCCTGCCTCTCGTAAGAGGCGACTAAAAGGTAGGGGTCGAGAGGTGAAGAGTGTATGTGTGTGTGTGTGTAAGTGTGTGTGTTTGTCCGCTCGGTTCGCAGAGATAGGATTACGGCCGTGGCAAGAAGGCCCTGCCTGTCTTAAGAGGCGGCTAATGGATAGGAGTCGAGAGGTGGAGAGTGTGTGCGTGTGCGTGTGCGTGTGTGTGGGTGCGTGTGTGTGCGTGTGTGCGTGTGTTTGTGTGAGGCTGTGTGTGTCCGTTCGGCTCGCAGAGATAAGAACACGGCCGTGGCAAGAAGTCCCTGAATGTCTTAAGAGGCGGCTAATGGATAGGAGTCGAGAGGTGGAGAGTGTGTGCGTGTGCGTGTGCGTGTGTGTGGGTGCGTGTGTGTGCGTGTGTGCGTGTGTTTGTGTGAGTCTGTGTGTGTCCGTTCGGCTCGCAGAGATAAGAACACGGCCGTGGCAAGAAGTCCCTGAATGTCGTAAGAGGCGACTAATGGGTAGGAGTCGAGAGGTGAAGCGTGTATGTGTGTGTATATGTGTGTGCGTGTGTGCGTGTGTGGGCGTGTGTGAGTGTGTGTGTATGTGTGTGTATCCGTTTGACTTGCAGAGATAAAAATACGGCCGAGGCCAGAAGGCCCTGCCTCTTGTAAGGGTCGACTAATAAGTAGGAGTCGAGAGGTGAAGAGTGTATGTGTGTGTGCGTGTGTGCGTGTGTGTGTGCGTGTGTGTGCGTGTGTGAGTATGTGTGTGTGTTAGTTTGGCTTGCAGAGATGAGAACACGACCGCGGCACGAAGGCCCTGCTTATCGTAAGAGGCGACTAAAAGGTAGGAGTCGAGAGGTGAAGAGTGTATGTGTGTGTGCGTGTGTGTGTTTGTGCGTGTGTGAGTGTGTGTGTATATGTGTGTGTGTCCGTTCGGCTTGCAGAGATATGAATACGGCCGGGGCAAGAAGGCCCTGCCTCTCGTAAGAGGCGACTAAAAGGTAGGGGTCGAGAGGTGAAGAGTGTATGTGTGTGTGTGTGTGTGTGTGAGTGTGTGTGTTTGTCCGCTCGGCTCGCAGGGATAAGATAACGGCCGTGGCAAGAAGGCCCTGCCTGTCTTAAGAGGCGGCTAATGGATAGGAGTCGAGAGGTGGAGAGTGTTTGCGTGTGCGTGTGCGTGTGTGTGGGTGCGTGTGTGTTCGTGTGTGTGTGTGAGTGTGTGTGTGTCCGTTCGGCTCGCAGAGATAAGAACACGGCCGTGGCAAGAAGTCCCTGAATGTCGTAAGAGGCGACTACTGGGTAGGAGTCGAGAGGTAAAGCGTGTATGTGTGTGTATGTGTGTGTGCGAGTGTGTGTGTGTGTCCATTTGGCCCGCAGAGATAAGAACACTTCCGTAGCAAAAAGGCCCTGCCTGTCGTAAGAGGCGACTAATGGATAGGAGTCGAGAGGTGGAGAGTGTGTGCGTGTACGTGTGCGTGCGTGTTTAAGTGTGTGTGTATGTGAGTGTGTGAGTGTGTGTGTGTGCGGTCGGCTCGCAGAGATAAGAACACAACCGTGGCAAGAAGGCCCTGCCTGTCGTAAGAGGCGAGTAATAAGTAGGAGTCGAGAGGTGAAGAGTGTATGTGTGTGTGTGCGTGTGTGCGTGTGTGTGTGCGTGTGTGAGTATGTGTGTGTGTTAGTTCGGCTTGCAGAAATAGGAACACGACCGAGGCAAGAAGGCCCTGCCTATCGTAAGAGGCGACTAATAGGTAGGAGTCGAGAGGTGAAGAATGTATGTTTGTGTGCGTGTGTGCGTGTGTGTGTGCGTGTGTGAGTATGTGTGTGTGTCCGTTCGGCTTGCAGAGATAAGAATACGGCCGTGGCAAAAAGGCCATGCTTGCTGTAAGGAGCGACTAATTGGTAGTAGTCGATAGGTGAAGAGTGTATGTGTGTGTGCGTGTGTGCGTGTATGTGTGTTTGTGCGTGTGTGAGTGTGTGTATAAGTGTGTGTGTCCGTTCGGCTTGCAGAATTATGAATACGGCGGGGGCAAGAAGGCCCTGCCTCTCGTAAGAGGCGACTAAAAGGAAGGGGTCGAGAGGTGAAGAGTGTATGTGTGTATGTGTGTGAGTGTGTGTGTTTGTCCGCTCGGCTCGCAGAGATAAGATTGCGGCCGTGGCAGAAGGCCCTGCCTGTCTTAAGAGGTGGCTTATGGATAGGAGTCGAGAGGTGGAGAGTGTGTGCGTGTGCGTGTGCGTGTGTGTGGGTGCGTGTATGTGCGTGTGTGCGTGTGTTTGTGTGAGTGTGTGTGTGTCCCTTCGGCTCGCAGAGATAAGAACACGGCCGTGGCAAGAAGTCCCTGAATGTCGTAAGAGGCGACTAATGGGTAGGAGTCGAGAGGTAAAGCGTGTATGTGTGTGTATGTGTGTGTGCGAGTGTGTGTGTGTGTGTGTCCGTTTGGCTCGCAGAGATAAGAACACGTCCGTAGCAAGAAGGCCCTGCCTGTCGTAAGAGGCGACTAATGGATAGAAGTCGAGAGGTGGAGAGTGTGTGCGTGTACGTGTGCGTGCGTGTTTATGTGTGTGTGTATGTGAGTGTGTGAGTGTGTGTGTGTGCGGTCGGCTCGCAGAGATAAGAACACAGCCGTGGCAAGAAGGCCCTGCCTGTCGTAAGAGGCAAGTAATAAGTAGGAGTCGAGAGGTGAAGAGTGTATGTGTGTGTGTGCGTGTGTGCGTGTGTGTGTGCGTGTGTGAGTATGTGTGTGTGTTAGTTCGGCTTGCAGAAATAAGAACACGACTGAGGCAAGAAGGCACTGCCTATCGTAAGAGGCGACTAATAGGTAGGAGTTGAGAGGTGAAGAGTGTATGTTTGTGTGCGTGTGTGCGTGTGTGTGTGCGTGTGTGAGTATGTGTGTGTGTGTCCGTTCGGCTTGCAGTGATAAGAACACGGCCAAGGCAAGAAGGCCCTGCCTATCGTAAGAGGCGACTAATAGGTAGGAGTCGAGAGGTGAAGAATGTATGTGTGTGTGCGTGTGGGCGTGTTTGTGTGTGTGTGAGTGTATGTGTGTGTGCGTGTGTGCGTGCGTGTGTGTGTGTGTGTTTGTGAGTGTGTGTGTATGTATGTGTGTGTGTCCCTTTAGCTCGCAGAGATAAGAAAAGAGCCGTGGCAAGAAAGCGATGCAAATCGTACGGGGCGACTATTGGATAGGAGTCGAGAGGCGAAGAGTGGGCGACTAATAAGTAGGAGTCGAGAGGTGAAAAGTGTATGTGTGTGTGCGTGTGTGCGTGTGTGTGTGCGTGTGTGAGTATGTGTGTGTGTTAGTTCGGCTTGCAGAGATAAAAACACGACCGAGGCAAGAAGGCCCTGCCTATCGTAAGAGGCGACTAATAGGTAGGAGTCGAGAGGTGACGAGTGTATGTTTGTGTGCGTGTGTGCGTGTGTGCGTGTGTGTGTGAGTGTGTGTGTGTCCGTTCGGCTCGCAGAGATAAGAACACGGCCGTAGCAAAAAGTCCCTGAATGTCGTAAGAGGCGACTAATGGGTAGGAGTCGAGAGGTTAAGAGTGTATGTGTATGTCTGTGTGCGCGTGTGGGTGTGTGTGTGTGTGTCCGTTCGGCTCGCAGAGATAAGAATGCGTTCGTTGCAAGAAGGCCCTGCCTGTCTTAAGAGGCGACTAATGGATAGGAGTCGAGAGGTGGAGAGTGTGTGCGTGTGCGTGTACGTGTGCGTGTGTACGTGTGTGCCTGTGTGCGTGTGTTTGTGTGTGCGTGTGTGTGTGTCCGGTCGGCTCGCTGAAATGAGAACACGGCCGTGGCAAAAAGGCCCTGCCTGTCGTAAGAGGCGACTAATGGGTAGGAGTCGAGAGGTGAAGAGTGTATGTGTGTGTGTGTACGTGTGTGCGTGTGTGTGTGCGTTTGTGAGTATGTGTGTGTGTCCGTTCGGCTTGCAGAGATAAGAATACGTCCGTGGCAAGAAGTCCCTGAATGTCGTAAGAGGCGACTAATGGGTAGGAGTCGAGAGGTTAAGAGTGTATGTGTATGTCTGTGTGCGCGTGTGGGTGTGTGTGTGTTTGTGCGTGTGTAAATATGTGTTTGTATGTATGTGTGTGTCCATTTGGGACTAATGGATAGGAATCGAGAGGTGGAGAGTGTGTGCGTGAGCGTGTGCGTTTGCGTGTGTGCGTTTGTGCCTGTGTGCGTGTGTTTGTGTGTGCGTGTGTGTGTGTGTCCGGTCGGCTCGCTGAAATGAGAACACGGCCGTGGCAAGAAGGCCCTGCCTGTCGTAAGAGGCGACTAATGGGTAGGAGTCGAGAGGTGAAGAATGTATGTGTGTGTGCGTGTGGGCGTGTTTGTGTGTGTGTGAGTGTATGTGTGTGTGCGTGTGTGCGTGCGTGTGTGTGTGTGTGTTTGTGAGTGTGTGTGTATGTATGTGTGTGTGTCCCTTTAGCTCGCAGAGATAAGAAAAGAGCCGTGGCAAGAAAGCGATGCAAATCGTACGGGGCGACTATTGGATAGGAGTCGAGAGGCGAAGAGTGGGCGACTAATAAGTAGGAGTCGAGAGGTGAAAAGTGTATGTGTGTGTGCGTGTGTGCGTGTGTGTGTGCGTGTGTGAGTATGTGTGTGTGTTAGTTCGGCTTGCAGAGATAAAAACACGACCGAGGCAAGAAGGCCCTGCCTATCGTAAGAGGCGACTAATAGGTAGGAGTCGAGAGGTGAAGAGTGTATGTTTGTGTGCGTGTGTGCGTGTGTGCGTGTGTGTGTGAGTGTGTGTGTGTCCGTTCGGCTCGCAGAGATAAGAACACGGCCGTAGCAAAAAGTCCCTGAATGTCGTAAGAGGCGACTAATGGGTAGGAGTCGAGAGGTTAAGAGTGTATGTGTATGTCTGTGTGCGCGTGTGGGTGTGTGTGTGTGTGTCCGTTCGGCTCGCAGAGATAAGAATGCGTTCGTTGCAAGAAGGCCCTGCCTGTCTTAAGAGGCGACTAATGGATAGGAGTCGAGAGGTGGAGAGTGTGTGCGTGTGCGTGTACGTGTGCGTGTGTACGTGTGTGCCTGTGTGCGTGTGTTTGTGTGTGCGTGTGTGTGTGTCCGGTCGGCTCGCTGAAATGAGAACACGGCCGTGGCAAGAAGGCCCTGCCTGTCGTAAGAGGCGACTAATGGGTAGGAGTCGAGAGGTGAAGAGTGTATGTGTGTGTGTGTACGTGTGTGCGTGTGTGTGTGTGCGTTTGTGAGTATGTGTGTGTGTCCGTTCGGCTTGCAGAGATAAGAATACGTCCGTGGCAAGAAGTCCCTGAATGTCGTAAGAGGCGACTAATGGGTAGGAGTCGAGAGGTTAAGAGTGTATGTGTATGTCTGTGTGCGCGTGTGGGTGTGTGTGTGTTTGTGCGTGTGTAAATATGTGTTTGTATGTATGTGTGTGTCCATTTGGTTCGCAAAGATTAGAATACGGCCGAGGCAAGAAGGCCCTGCCTCTTGTAAGGGGCGACTAATAGGTAGGAGTCGAGAGGTGAATAGTGTATGTGTATGTGTGTGTGCGTGTGTGGGTGTGTGTGTGTTTGTGCGTGTGTAAATGTATGTGTGTATGTATGTGTGTGTCCATTCGGTTCGCAGAAATTAGAATACGGCCGAGGCAAGAAGGCCATGCCTGTCGTAAGAGGCGACTAATGGGTAGGAGTCGAGAGGTGAAAAGTGTATTTGTGTGTGTGCGTGTGTGTGCGTGTGTGCGTGCTTGTGTGTGTGAGTGTGTGTGTGTATGTATGTGTGTCCGTTTGGCTTGCAGAGATAAGAATACGGCCGAGGCAAGAAGGCCCTGCCTGTCTTAAGAGGCGACTAATGGATAGGAGTCGAGAGGTGAAGAGGGTGTGCGTGTGCGTGTACGTGTGCGTGTGTGCGTGTGTGCTTGTGTGCGTGTGTTTGTCTGTGCGTGTGTGTGTGTGTCCGTTCGGCTCGCAGAGATAAAAATACGTCCGTGGCAAGAAGGCCCTGCCTGTCTTAAGAGGCGACTAATGGATAGGAATCGAGAGGTGGAGAGTGTGTGCGTGAGCGTGTGCGTTTGCGTGTGTGCGTTTGTGCCTGTGTGCGTGTGTTTGTGTGTGCGTGTGTGTGTGTGTCCGGTCGGCTCGCTGAAATGAGAACACGGCCGTGGCAAGAAGGCCCTGCCTGTCGTAAGAGGCGACTAATGGGTAGGAGTCGAGAGGTTAAGAGTGTATGTGTATGTGTGTGTGTTTGTGCGTGTGTAAATATGTGTGTGTATGTATGTGTGTGTCCATTCGGTTCGCAGAGATTAGAATACGGCCGAGGCAAGAAGGCCCTGCCTCTTGTAAGGGGCGACTAATAGGTAGGAGTCGAGAGGTGAATAGTGTATGTGTATGTGTGGGTGCGTGTGTGGGTGTGTGTGTGTGTTTGTGCATGTGTAAATGTGTGTGTGTATGTAGGTATGTGTCCATTCGGCTTGCAGAGATAAGAATACGGCCGAGGCAAGAAGGCCCTGCCTGTCTTAAGAGGTGACTAATGGATAGGAGTCGAGAGGTGGAGTGTGTGCGTGTGCGTGTGCGTGTGCGTGTGTGCGTGTGTGTGTGTGCGTGTGAGCGTGCGTGTGTGTTTAAGTGTGTGTGTATGTCCGTTTGGCTCGCAGAGATAAGAACATGGCCGTAGCAAGAAGGCCCTGCCTATTATAAGAAGCGAGTAATGGGTAGGAGTCGAGAGGTAAAGAGTGTATGTGTGTGTGCGTGTGTGCGTGTGTGTGTGCGTGTGTAATCGTGTGTGTATGTGTGTGTGTCCGTTCGGCTTGCAGAGATAAGAATACGGCCGAGGCAAGAAGGCCCTGCCTGTCTTAAGAGGTGACTAATGGATTGGAGTCGAGAGGTGGAGAGTGTGTGCGTGTGCGTATGCGTGTGCGTGTGAGTGTGCGTGTGCGTGTGTGCGTGTGTGTGTGTGTGCGTGTGTGAGTATGTGTGTGTCCGTTCGGCTTGCAGAGATAGAAATACGTCCGTGGCAAGAAGTCCCTGAATGTCGTAAGAGGCGACTAATGGGTAGGAGTCGAGAGGTTAAGAGTGTATGTGTGTGTGTGTGTGGGTGTGTGTGTGTTTGTGCGTGTGTCCATTCGGCTCGCAGAGATTAGAATACGGCCGAGGCAAGAAGGCCATGCCTGTCGTAAGAGGCAACTAATGGGTTGGAGTCGAGAGGTGAAAAGTGTTTTTGTGTGTGTGCATGTGTGTGTGAGTGTGTATGTGTCCGTTCGGCTTGCAGAGATAAGAATACGGCCGAGGCAAGAATGCCCTGCCTGTCGTAAGTGGCGACTAATTGGTAGGAGTCGAGAGGTGAAGAGTGTATGTGTGTGTGTGCGTGTGTGCGTGGGTGTGTGCGTGTGTGAGTGTGTGTGTCCGGTCGGCTCGCAGTGATAAGGACACGTCCGTGCCAAGAAGGCCCTGCCTGTCGTAAGCGGCGACTAATGCGTAGGAGTCGAAAGGTGAAAAGTGTATGTGTGTAAGTGCGTGTGAGCGTGTGTGTGCGTGTGTGAGTGTGTGTGTGTGTCCGGTCGGCTCTCAGATATAAGAACACGGCCGTGGCAAGAAGGCCCTGCCTGTCGTAATAGGCGACTAATGGGTAGGGGTCGAGAGGTGAAGAGTGTATGTGTGTGTGAGTGTGCGTGTGTGTGCGTGTGTGAGTGTGTGTGTGTATTTGTGTGTGAGTGTGTGTGTGTCCAGTCGGCTCGCAGAGATAAGAACACGGCCGTGGCAAGAAGGCCCTGCCTGTCGTAAGAGGCGACTAATGGGTAGGAGTCGAGAGGTGAAGAGTGTATTTGTGTGTGAGTGTGCGTGTGTGCGTGTGTGTGCGTGTGTGAGTGTGTGTGTGTGTATTTATGTGTGTGAGTGTGTGTGTCCAGTCGGCTCGCAGAGATAAGAACACGGCCGTGGCAAGAAGGCCCTGCCTGTCGTAAGAGGCGACTAATGGGTAGGAGTCGAGTGGTGAAGAGTGTATATGTGTGTGTGTGCGTGTGTGCGTGTGTGTGTGCGTGTGTGAGTGTGTGTGTGTCCGGTCGGCTCGCAGAGATAAGAACACGTCCGTGCCAAGAAGGCCCTGCCTGTCGTAAGCGGTGACTAATGGTTAGAAGTCGAGAGGTGAAGAGTGTATGTGTGTGTGTGTGTGCGTGTGTGCGTGTGTGTGCTTGTGTGAGTGTGTGTGTGTGTCCGGTCGTCTCACAGAGATATTAAAACAGCCGTGGCAAGAAGGCCATGCCAGTCTTAAGGGGCGACTAATGGGTAGGAGTCGAGAGGTGAAGAGTGTAATTGTGTGATTGTGTGCGCGTGTGTGTGTGCGTGTGTGCGTGCTTGTGTGTGTGAGTGTGTGTGTCCGTTCAGCTTGCAGAGATAAGCTTACGGCCGAGGCAAGAAGGCCCTGCCTGTCGTAAGTGGCGACTAATTGGTAGGAGTCGAGAGGTGAAGAGTGTATGTGTGTGTGTGTGTGCGTGTGTGCGTGTGTGTGTGCGTGTGTGAGTGTGTGTGTGTCCGGTCGGCTCGCAGAGATAAGAACACGGCCGTGGCAAGAAGGCCCTGCCTGTCGTAAGAGGCGACTAATGGGTAGGAGTCGAGAGGTGAAGAGTGTAATTGTGTGATTGTGTGCGCGTGTGTGTGTGCGTGTGTGCGTGCTTGTGTGTGTGAGTGTGTGTGTCCGTTCAGCTTGCAGAGATAAGCTTACGGCCGAGGCAAGAAGGCCCTGCCTGTCGTAAGTGGCGACTAATTGGTAGGAGTCGAGAGGTGAAGAGTGTATGTGTTTGTGTGTGCGTGTGTGCGTGTGTGTGTGCGTGTGTGAGTGTGTGTGTGTCCGGTCGGCTCGCAGAGATAAGAACACGTCCGTGCCAAGAAGGCCCTGCCTGTCGTAAGCGGTGACTAATGGGTAGAAGTCGAGAGGTGAAGAGTGTATGTGTGTGTGTGTGCGTGTGTGCGTGTGTGTGCTTGTGTGAGTGTATGTGTGTCCGATCGTCTCGCAGAGATAAGAAAACAGCCGTGGCAAGAAGGCCATGCGTGCTGTAAGGAGCGACTAATTGGTAGGAGTCGAGATGTGAAGCGTGTATGTGTGTGTGTGTGTGTGTGCAAGTGTGTGTGTGTGTCCGTTCGGCTCGCAGAGATAGAAATACGTCTGTGGCAAGAAGGCCCTGCCTGTCTTAAGAGGCGACTAATGGATAGGAGTCGAGAGGTTTGGAGTGTGTGCGTGTGCGTGTGCGTGTGTGCGTGTATGCCTGTGAGCGTGGGTTTGTGTGTGCGTGTGTGTGTGTCCGTTCGGCTTGCAGAGATAAGAACACCGCCGTGGCAAGAAGGCCCTGCTTGTCGTAAGAGGCGACTAATGGGTAGGAGTCGAGAGGTGAAGAGTGTATGTGTGTGTGAGTGTGCGTGTGTGCGTGTATGTGCGTGTGTGAGTGTGTGTGTGTATTTGTGTGTGTGAGTGTGTGTGTCCAGTCGGCTCGCAGAGATAAGAATACGGCCGAGGCAAGAAGGCCCTGCCTCTTGTATGGGGCGACTAATAGGTAGAAGTCGAGAGGTGAATAGTGTATGTGTGTGTGCGTGTGTGGGTGTGTGTGTGTTTGTGCGTGTGTAAGTGTGTGTGTATGTATGTGTGTGTCCATTCGGCTCGCAGAGATTAGAATACGGCCGAGGCAAGAAGGCCATGCCTGTCGTAAGAGGCGACTAATGGGTAGGAGTCGAGAGGTGAAGAGTGTATTTGTGTGTGTGTGTGTGCGTGTGTGTGCGTGTGTGCGTGCGTGTGTGTGTGAGTGTGTGTGTGTCCGTTCGGCTTGCAGAGATAAGCTTATGGCCGAGGCAAGAAGGCCCTGCCTGTCGTAAGTGGCGACTAATTGGTAGGAGTCGAGAGGTGAAGAGTGTATGTGTGTGTGTGTGCGTGTGTGTGTGTGCGTGTGTTAGTGTGTGTGTGTCCGGTCGGCTCGCAGAGATAAGAACACGTCCGTGCCAAGAAAGCCCTGCCTGTCGTAAGCGGTGACTAATGGGTAGAAGTCGAGAGGTGAAGAGTGTATGTGTGTGTGTGTGTGCGTGTGTGCGTGTGTGTGCTTGTGTGAGTGTGTGTGTGTGTCCGGTCGTCTCACAGAGATATTAAAACAGCCGTGGCAAGAAGGCCATGCCAGTCTTAAGGGGCGACTAATGGGTAGGAGTCGAGAGGTGAAGAGTGTAATTGTGTGATTGTGTGCGCGTGTGTGTGTGCGTGTGTGCGTGCTTGTGTGTGTGAGTGTGTGTGTCCGTTCAGCTTGCAGAGATAAGCTTACGGCCGAGGCAAGAAGGCCCTGCCTGTCGTAAGTGGCGACTAATTGGTAGGAGTCGAGAGGTGAAGAGTGTATGTGTGTGTGTGTGTGCGTGTGTGCGTGTGTGTGTGCGTGTGTGAGTGTGTGTGTGTCCGGTCGGCTCGCAGAGATAAGAACACGGCCGTGGCAAGAAGGCCCTGCCTGTCGTAAGAGGCGACTAATGGGTAGGAGTCGAGAGGTGAAGAGTGTAATTGTGTGATTGTGTGCGCGTGTGTGTGTGCGTGTGTGCGTGCTTGTGTGTGTGAGTGTGTGTGTCCGTTCAGCTTGCAGAGATAAGCTTACGGCCGAGGCAAGAAGGCCCTGCCTGTCGTAAGTGGCGACTAATTGGTAGGAGTCGAGAGGTGAAGAGTGTATGTGTTTGTGTGTGCGTGTGTGCGTGTGTGTGTGCGTGTGTGAGTGTGTGTGTGTCCGGTCGGCTCGCAGAGATAAGAACACGTCCGTGCCAAGAAGGCCCTGCCTGTCGTAAGCGGTGACTAATGGGTAGAAGTCGAGAGGTGAAGAGTGTATGTGTGTGTGTGTGCGTGTGTGCGTGTGTGTGCTTGTGTGAGTGTATGTGTGTCCGATCGTCTCGCAGAGATAAGAAAACAGCCGTGGCAAGAAGGCCATGCGTGCTGTAAGGAGCGACTAATTGGTAGGAGTCGAGATGTGAAGCGTGTATGTGTGTGTGTGTGTGTGTGCAAGTGTGTGTGTGTGTCCGTTCGGCTCGCAGAGATAGAAATACGTCTGTGGCAAGAAGGCCCTGCCTGTCTTAAGAGGCGACTAATGGATAGGAGTCGAGAGGTTTGGAGTGTGTGCGTGTGCGTGTGCGTGTGTGCGTGTATGCCTGTGAGCGTGGGTTTGTGTGTGCGTGTGTGTGTGTCCGTTCGGCTTGCAGAGATAAGAACACCGCCGTGGCAAGAAGGCCCTGCTTGTCGTAAGAGGCGACTAATGGGTAGGAGTCGAGAGGTGAAGAGTGTATGTGTGTGTGAGTGTGCGTGTGTGCGTGTATGTGCGTGTGTGAGTGTGTGTGTGTATTTGTGTGTGTGAGTGTGTGTGTCCAGTCGGCTCGCAGAGATAAGAATACGGCCGAGGCAAGAAGGCCCTGCCTCTTGTATGGGGCGACTAATAGGTAGAAGTCGAGAGGTGAATAGTGTATGTGTGTGTGCGTGTGTGGGTGTGTGTGTGTTTGTGCGTGTGTAAGTGTGTGTGTATGTATGTGTGTGTCCATTCGGCTCGCAGAGATTAGAATACGGCCGAGGCAAGAAGGCCATGCCTGTCGTAAGAGGCGACTAATGGGTAGGAGTCGAGAGGTGAAGAGTGTATTTGTGTGTGTGTGTGTGCGTGTGTGTGCGTGTGTGCGTGCGTGTGTGTGTGAGTGTGTGTGTGTCCGTTCGGCTTGCAGAGATAAGCTTATGGCCGAGGCAAGAAGGCCCTGCCTGTCGTAAGTGGCGACTAATTGGTAGGAGTCGAGAGGTGAAGAGTGTATGTGTGTGTGTGTGCGTGTGTGTGTGTGCGTGTGTTAGTGTGTGTGTGTCCGGTCGGCTCGCAGAGATAAGAACACGTCCGTGCCAAGAAAGCCCTGCCTGTCGTAAGCGGTGACTAATGGGTAGAAGTCGAGAGGTGAAGAGTGTATGTGTGTGTGTGTGCGTCTGCGTGTGTGCGTGTGTGTGCTTGTGTGAGTGTGTGTGTGTGTCCGGTCGTCTCGCAGAGATAAGAACACGGCCGTGGCAAGAAGGCCCTGCCTGTCGTAAGAGGCGACTAATGGGTAGGAGTCGAGAGGTGAAGAGTGTATGTGTGTGTGCGTGTGTGTGTGTTTGTGCGTTTCTAAGTGTGTGTGTGTATTTGTGTATGTGAGTGTGTGTGTGTCCAGTAGGGTCGCAGAGATAAGAACACGGCCGTGGCAAGAAGGCCCTGCCTGTCGTAAGAGGCGACTTATGGGTAGGAGTCGAGTGGTGAAGAGTGTATATGTGTGTGTGTGCGTGTGTGCGTGTGTGTGCGTGTGTGAGTGTGTGTGTATATTTGTGTGTCCGTTTGGATTGCAGAGATAAGAATACGGCCAAGGCAAGAAGACCCTGCCTTTTGTAAGGGGCGACTAATAGGTAGGAGACGAGAGGTGAAGAGTGTATGTGTGTATGCGTGTGTGCGTGTGTGTGTGCGTGTGTGAGTATGTGTGTGTGTCCGTTTGGCTTGCAGAGATAAGAATGGGGCCGAGGCAAGAAGGCCCTGCCTCTTGTAAGGAGCGACTAATAGGTAGGAGTCGAGAGGTGAAGAGTGTATGTGTGTGTGCGTGTGTGTGTGTGAGTGTATGTGTGTGTGCGTGTGTGTTCGTGTGTGTGTGTGTGTGTGTGTGAGTGTGTGTGTGTGTATGTTTGTGTGTGTGTCCCTTCGGCTCGCAGAGATAAGAAAACAGCGGTGGCAAGAAGGACATGCCTGTCGTAAGGGGCGACTAATGGGTAGGAGTCGAGAGGTGAAGAGTGTATGTGTGCGTGCGTGTGTGCGTGTGTGTGTCAGTGTGTTTGTATGTGTATGTGTGTCCCTTCGGCTCGCAGAGATAAGAAATCAGCGGTTTCAAGAAGGCCATGCCTGTCGTAAGAGGTGACTAATGAGTAGGAGTCGAGAGGTGAAAAGTGTATGTGTGTGTGTGTGTGAGTGTGTGTGTATGTGTGTGTCCCTTCGGCTCGCAGAGATAAGAAAACAGCGGTGGCAAGAAGGCCATGCCTGTCGTAATGGGCGACTAATGGGTAGGAGTCGAGAGGTGAAGAGTGTATGTGTGTGTGTGTGTGCGTGTGTGTTTGCATGTGTGAGTGTGTGTGTGTGTATGTGTGTGTCAGTTAGGCTTGCAGAGATAAGAATACGGCCGAGGCAAGAAGGCCCTGCCTCTTGTAAGGGGCGACTAATAGGTAGGAGTCGAGGGGTGAAGAGTGTATGTGTGTGTGCGTGTGTGTGTGCGTGTGTGAGTATGTGTGTGTGTCCGTTCGGCTTGCAGAGATAAGAACACGGCCGAGAAAAGAAGGCCCTGCCTGACGTAAGAGGCGACTAATGGGTAGGAGTCGAGAGGTGAAGAGTGTATGTGTGTGTGTGTGCGTGTGTGTTTGCATGTGTGAGTGTGTGTGTGTATGTGTGTGTCAGTTAGGCTTGCAGAGATAAGAATACGGCCGAGGCAAGAAGGCCCTGCCTCTTGTAAGGGGCAACTAATAGGTAGGAGTCGAGGGGTGAAGAGTGTATGTGTGTGTGCGTGTGTGTGTGCGTGTGTGAGTATGTGTGTGTGTCCGTTCGGCTTGCAGAGATAAGAACACGGCCGAGGAAAGAAGGCCCTGCCTGACGTAAGAGGCGACTAATGGGTAGGAGTCGAGAGGTGAAGAGTGTATGTGTGTGTGTGTGTATGTGTGTGCGTGTGTGTTTGCGTGTGTGAGTGTGTGTGTGTATGTGTGTGTGTCCGTTAGTCTTGCAGAGATAAGAATACGGCCAAGGCAAGAAGGCCCTGCCTCTTGTAAGGGGCGACTAATAGGTAGGAATCAAGAGGTGAAGAGTGTATGTGTGTGTGCGTGTGTGCGTGTGTGTGTGTGAGTGTATGTGTGTGTGCGTGTGTGCGTGCGTGTGTGTGTGTCTGTGAGTGTGTGTGTGTATGTGTGTCCCTTCGGCTCGCAGAGAAAAGAAAACAGCGGTGGCAAGAATGCCATGCCTGTCGTAAGAGGTGACTAATGGGTAGGAGTCGAGAGGTGAAGAGTGTATGTGTGTGTGCGTGTGTGTGTGTTTGTGCGTATGTGAGTGTGTGTGTATGGGTATGTGTGTCCGTTCGGCTTGCAGAGATAAGAATACGGCCGTGACAAGAAGGCCATGCTTGTCGTAATTAGCGGCTAATGGGTAGGAGTCGAGAGGTGAAGAGTGTATGTGTGTGTGCGTGTGTGTTTGCGTGTGTGAGTGTGTGTGTATGTGTGTGTGTCCGTTAGGCTTGCAGAGATAAAATACGGCCAAGGCAAGAAGGCCCTGCCTCTTGTAAGGGGCGACTAATGTGTAGGAATCGAGAGGTGAAGAGTGTATGTGTGTGTGCGTGTGTGCGTGTGTGTGTGTGAGTGTATGTGTGTGTGCGTGTGTGCGTGCGTGTGTGTGTCTGTGAGTGTGTGTGTGTGTGTATGTGTGTCCCTTCGGCTCGCAGAGAAAAGAAAACAGCGGTGGCAAGAATGCCATGCCTGTCGTAAGAGGTGACTAATGGGTAGGAGTCGAGAGGTGAAGAGTGTATGTGTGTGTGCGTGTGTGTGTGTTTGTGCCTTTGTAAGTGTGTGTGTATGTATGCAAGTGTCCGTTCGGCTCGCAGAGATTAGAATACGGTCGAGGCAAGAAGGACATGCCTGTCGTAAAATGCGACTAATAGGTAGGAGTCGAGAGGTGAAGAGTGTATTTGTGTGTGTGTGTGTGTGCGTGCGTGTGTGTGTGAGTGTGTGTATTCGTTCGGCTTGCAGAGATAAGAATACGGCCGGGGCAAGAAGGCCCTGCCTCTCGTAAGAGGCGACCAAAAGGGAGGAGTCGAGAGGTGAATAGTGTATGTGTGTGTGTGACTGTGTGTGTGTCCGCTCGGCTCGCAGAGATAAAAATACGGCCGTGGCAAGAAGGCCCTGCCTGTCTTAAGAGGCGACCAATGGATAGGAGTCGAGAGGTGGAAAGTGTGTGCGTGTGCGTGTGTGCGTGTGTGTGTGCGTGTGTGTGTGAGTGTGTGTGTGTCCGTTCGGCTCGCAGAGATAAGAACACGGCCGTAGCAAAAAGTCCCTGAATGTCGTAAGAGGCGACTAATGGGTAGGAGTCGAGAGGTGGAGCGTGTATGTGTGTGTGTGTGTGTGTGAGTGTGTGTGTGTGTGCGTGTGTGTCTGTTCGGCTCGCAGAGATAAGAATACGTCCGTGGCAAGAAGGCCCTGCCTGTCGTAAGAGCAGAATAATGGGTAGGAGTCGAGGGGTGAAGAGTATATGTGTGTGTGTTTGTGTGCGTGTGTGCGTGCGTGTGTGAGTGTGTGTGTGAGTGTGTGTGTGTCAGTGTGTGTGTGTCCGGTCGGCTCGCAGAGATATGAACACGGCCGTGGCAAAAAGGCTCTGCCTGTCGTAAGAGGAGAATAATGGGTAGGAGTCGAGAGGTGAAGAGTGTATGTGTGTGTGTGCGCGCGTGTGTGTGTGTGTATGTGTGTGTGTGTGTGCGTGTGTCTTCTGCTCGCAGAGGTACGAATACGGCCGTGGCAAGAAGGCCATGCCTGCTGTAAGGAGCAACTAATGGGTAGGAATCGAGAGTTGAAGAGTGTACCTGTGTGTGAGTGTGTGTGTGTGTGTGCGTGTGTGAGTGTATGTGTGTGTGTGTCCGTTCGGCTTGCAGAGATAAGAATACAGCCGTGGCAAGAAGGCCCTGCCTGTCGTATAGAAGAGATTAGGTGTGTGTGTGTGGTTGTGAGTGTGTGTGTGTGGTTGTGAGTGTGTGTGTGTGTGTGTGTGTCTGTATGGCTCGCAGAGGTAAAAACACGGCCGTGGCAAAAAGGCCCTGCCTGTCGTAAGAGACGACTAATGGGTAGGAGTCGAGAGGTGAAGAGTGTATGTGTGTGTGTGTGTGTGTGCGTGTGTGCGTGTGTGGGTGTGTGTGTGTGTCCGTTGGCTCGCAGAGATAAGAATACGGCCGTGGCAAGAAGCCCTGCCTGTCGTAAGAGGCGACTAATGGGTAGGAGTCGAGAGGTGAAGAGTGTATGTGTGTGTCTGTGTGTGCGTGTGTGTGTGAGTGTGTGTGTGTGTGCGTGTGTGAGTGTGTGTGTATGTATGTGTGTCCGTTCGGCCTGCATAGGTAAGAATACAGCCGAGGCAAGAAGGCCCTGCCTGTCGTAAGGTGCGAGTAATAGGTAAGAGTCGAGAGGTGAAGAGTTTAGGTGTGTGTGTGTGTGTGTGAGTGTGTGTGTGTGTGTGTCTGTATGGCTCGCAGAGATAAAAACACGGCCGTGGCAAAAAGGCCCTGCCTGTCTTACGAGACGACTAATGGGTATGAGTCGAGAGGTGAAGAGTGTATGTGTGTGTGTGTCTGTGCGTGTGTAAGTGTGTGTGTGTGTGTGTCCGTTCGGCTCGCAGAGATAAGAATACGGCCGTGGCAAGAAGGCCCTATCTGTCGTAGGAGGCGACTAATGGGTAGGAGTCGAAAGGTGAAGAGTGTATGTGTGTGTGTGTGCGTGTGTGTGTGTGTGTGAGTGTGTGTGTGTGTGCGTGTGTGAGTGTGTGTGTATGTATGTGTGTCCGTTCGGCCTGCAGAGATAAGAATACAGCCGAGGCAAGAAGGCCCTGCCTGTCGTAAGGGGCGAGTAATAGGTAGGAGTCGAGAGGTGAAGAGTGTATGTGTGTGTGTGCGTGTGTGCGTGTGTGTGCTTGTGTGAGTGTGTGTGTGTGTCCGGTCGTTTTGCAGAGATAAGAACACGGCCGTGGCAACAAGGCCCTGCCTGTCGTAAGAGGCGACTAATGGGTACGAGTCGAGAGGTGAAGAGTGTATGTGTGTGTGCGTGTGTGCGTGTGTGTGGTGTGTGAGTGTGTGTGTGTATTTGTGTGTGTGAGTGTGTGTGTGTCCAGTAGGCTCGCAGAGATAAGAACACGGCCGTGGCAAGAAGGCCCTGCCTGTTGTCAGAGGCGACTAATGGGTAGGAGTCGAGTGCTGAAGAGTGTATATGTGTGTGTGTGCGTGTGTGCGTGTGTGTGCGTGTGTGAGTGTGTGTGTATGTTTGTGTGTCCGTTTGGATTGCAGAGATAAGAATACGGCCAAGGCAAGAAGACCCTGCCTTTTGTAAGGGGCGACTAATAGGTGGGAGACGAGAGGTGAAGAGTGTATGTGTGTATGCGTGTGTGCGTGTGTGTGTGCGTGTGTGAGTATGTGTGTGTGTCCGTTTGGCTTGCAGAGATAAGAATACGGCCAAGGCAAGAAGGCCCTGCTTCTTGTAAGGGGCGACTAATAGGTAGGAGTCGAGAGGTGAAGAGTGTATGTGTGCGTGCGTGTGTGCGTGTGTGTGTGAGTGTGTGTGTATGTGTATGTGTGTCCCTTTGGCTCGCAGAGATAAGAAATCAGCGGTTTCAAGAAGGCCATGATTGTCGTAAGAGGTGACTAATGGGTAGGAGTCGAGAGGTGAAGAGTGTATATGTCTGTGTGTATGTGTGTGTGTGTCCGTTTGGCTTGCAGAGATAAGAATACGGCCGAGGCAAGAAGGCCCTGCCTGTCTTAAGGGGCGACTAATGGATAGGAGTCGAGAGGTGAAGAGTGTATGTGTGTGTGCGCGCGTGTGAGTGTGTGTGCCTGTGTGCGTGTGTTTGTCTGTGCGTGTGTGTGTGTGTGTCCGTTCGGCTCGCAGAGATAAGAATACGTCCGTGGCAAGAAGGCCCTGCCTGTCTTAAGAGGCGACTAATGGATAGGAATCGAGAGGTGGAGAGTGTGTGCGTGTGGGTGTGCGTGTGCGTGTGTGCGTGTGTGCCTGTGTGCGTGTGTTTGTGTGTGCGTGTGTGTGTGTGTCCGTTCGGCTTGCAGAGATAAGAACACGGATGTGGCAAGAAGTCCCTGCCTGTCGTAAGAGGAGAATAATGGGTAGAAGTCGAGAGGTGAATAGTGTATTTGTGCTTGCGTGTGTGTGTTTGTGTGTGAGTGTGTGTGTGTGTGTCCGTTCGGCTCGCAGAGATAAGAATGCGTTCGTTGCAAGAAGGCCCTGCCTGTCTTAAGAGGCGACTAATGGATAGGAGTCGAGAGGTGGAGAGTGTGTGCGTGTGCGTGTACGTGTGTGCGTGTGTGCCTGTGTGCGTGTGTTTGTGTGTGCGTGTGTGTGTGTCCGGTCGGCTCGCTGAAATGAGAACACGGCCGTGGCAAGAAGGCCCTGCCTGTCGTAAGAGGCGACTAATAGGTAGGAGTCGAGAGGTGAAGAGTGTATGTGTGCGTGCGTGTGTGCGTGTGTGTGTGAGTGTGTGTGTAT